>NC_056741.1:1243900362-1244013665 GCF_019279795.1 Protopterus annectens | reverse complement strand
TTTTTACCCCGGTAAAGGTACACACACACACACACACACACACACACACACACACACACACACACACACACACACACACACACACTTGCTAGTATTGGGTTTAGAACTCCTGCCTGTCTAGGTATGTCTACATTAGTGTTAGGCAGTTACTGCACATGCTGCAGACCTTACTGAAATTTCACAAGGCCAAAGCTGCTGATAACTGCACAGCTGTTGTAAAGTATTACAGGTGGCAGACAGTCTGCCTTCTCTTCCACCCATACATCATGCTAGTTCTTTCTGTCTTGCACTTCAACTAGCATTACGACTTGGCATTTCAACAGGTTATTGTATCAAGAAGTGTGGCACACGTGGGAGCCATCAGCAGTAGGCATTCATCACAGATGTAGCCCCAGCACGTCCTAGTTATCACCACCCTGCCTGGTATGTTTAAAGGGCAGTTATCTGTGCTTTCACCCATTAACCTGGTGCACTTGTCCATTCTGAGGCACTGTTGCAGCTGCCTCATGTACACAGACAACCCTCCCCTCTAAACTCCAAACTCTCAGACCTGTGAGAGTTACCCATATATCACCCAACGTGGACATATGCACTCTCTAGCAAAGACTGAACTAGCAGGTCCAGAGGATAAGATCAACACCTGTACCACACCATGTGGAACAGAATTAATAAACCTACCAATAAAGAGAGCACCTTGGACTGGATCCTTATTAATAACTACCACCAACTCTACAAAGTAGGTGTCTTCCCTGATGATGTAAGTGACCACTCTTTGACCTACATAATCAGGCAAAAGAATGATATCCCACACCAAGCATCATATAGGACAATACGGTCAAACAAACAGTTTAACCAAAGGTTATTCCAAACTGAACTTAGCTTAGCTCTTGTGATTGGTATCCACTAAAAACCCTCCCTCTTCAATAGTCTGTTAAACACTTTAACTCTACCTTCTTAAATATCCTTGACCAATATGCACCAAAGTGTACTATCAGAACTAGGTCAAAACCAGCCCCATGGCTCACTAAAGACACCAGGCAAAAAATGTTACTTAGAAATAAAGCCTGGACTAGGTGGAGGACTACAAAAAACTTAACAGATCAACAAATATTTAAACAAATGAGAAATATGACAAAAAAGCTGTACTTTCAGACAAAAAAAACTTTTACTGTAAAATGCAACAAACACACCTAAACAATCCTCAGAAATTCTGGGCAAGTATCAATAGTCTGTTACACCCAGGTCACTGTAGCACACCATCCCCAACTGGTGCTAATCAAGAAACACCCAACCAAACTGCTAATGCCTTTAATAACTTTTTTACCAAAGCCATCCAATCTCTAGCCAGCCAGCTAAACCCTGACAGCTCTAGCCTCCCAAACCCCATTTCTAGCTCTCTTCCCACCTTCATATTTCAACCCATCTCTACTCATTTCATCTACAAACTCATTCTAAAACTTAAGCCTTGTACGCCTTCTGTTGACCAGATTCCAACACAATATCTGCAAAAAGCAGCAAAAGCAGTAGCTTATCCAATATCAATCCTAATAAACAGAACCATTAATGAGGGAACCATCCCAATCATGTGGAAAATCTCACACATTATCCCCCTATATAAAGGTGGTAACTCCAATGAATATTCCAACTATCGCCCAATAGCCCTACTATCCACTTTAGCAAAAATAATGGAAAAATGTATTAATCATCAGCTTCTGGACCACCTACTACAACACAACTTACTAGTATAAAGCCAACATGGCTTCAGACCATACCATAGTACCACTACAGCCCTCTTATCCTTCACTGACACCATTAACAGAAATCGCAATAATAATGTTCTCTCTTCAGCTCTATTTATTGATCTATCTAAAGCTTTTGATATGGTTAACCACACATTGCTTATAAACATTCTTAAATAACTTTCACTCAATACTCTAGCTGTACAATGGTTCAGCTCCTACCTAAGCAACCGACAGCAAGCTGTTATGTGGGAAAATCATCTATCATCCCACCTGCCAGTTACCCTAGGTGTTCCCCAGGGCTCCATTCTAGGTCCTCTATTATTCTCCATTTTTATTAATGATCTCTGTAAAGCTACTCCTCATGCAACCTGTATACAATATGCAGATGATTCCACAATAATCTGCACAGGAAAATCTTTATCAGAACTATAGTCCCTAACTCAGACAATGTTTAACACAGTAGAATCATGGTTCTTAAAACGATGCCAACTCCTGAATCCAAAAAAACTAAGCTCCTGCTTTTTACCCCCTACCCGGAAGCATATACCTTTAGATTTCTCTGTTACTTCTAACAATGGTACCGTCATAACCCCTGATGCTACCACCAAGCTCCTAGGAATTGCTATAGACAACAACCTCAACTTCGACTCCCATATTAATAAGACTATAAAAACAGTCAACAGAAAAATGGGCTCCCTATATAGAGTCAAATCCTTCCTCACTCCTATAGCAAGATCTACTATTGTCCACTCCCATCTAATCTCAACACTACTTTATGCCTCACCAATCTATATAAATCTGTCAAAACATAATTGTTTCAAACTAGCTACATCCTATAACAATATTGCAAGATTTGCCACCGGTAATCCCTAAAGAACCCATCACTGTCAGAATCTAAAACAACTAGGATGGCTTGAGCTACAAAATTAGCTTCAATATAGTCAACTTATCATTGCACATAAGATCCTCTACCACCCAAATAATACTCCGACACTTTCAAACATCATTACCTCCTATAAAAATCTTACTAATTTATGATCATCAAATAAATTGTTAGTTAACATTAGTAAGTCAAACAATTTGGCAGGTGACTCTCTGTTCTCAAACACTACTGGGAAAAACTGGAATCTTCTACCTACTGTACTAACTTCTTTTCCTTCTCTACCCCTCTTCAAACAAAAACTGAAAATATTCCTCAGAACAAAATGGCTATGCCCTTGCAACAACCCTGACTAGCTGATTAACTCTACTAATTTTCCCTCTTGACACCTTTGTTCTTATTTCATTTGTAAGTAGAACTGTTTACTTGCAAGCTACTATGATTGACTCTTTATAAATGTCGTATCCTATAATTTTGTAAATAGTACTCTTTTTTAAACCATTATCTTTGATGTATTGTAATTAGTTACTTACCAGTCTGTTTGATATTTTTGTAAATAATTACTAACCAGTGTGTACCAAAATGTATATCAATATTTTTTCTCTATGTAAACTTTATTTTATTCTACACTATTTTACTTTTTTTATTTGTTATTGTCCTGGAGCTTTTCTCCCCAGGCCTCTACTGAAAATGGACATATATCCAGTTAGACTAGCCTGGTCAACAAATGTAAAATAAAATAAATAAATAAATAAATGTAGCTCACCATGGCACCCACTTTGACAGTCATGACATACAGTGAAAAGCTACAAACCCACCTTCCCAGAGGCATTCAATGGACATTTACCCAAACAGCATAGACCAGCAAGGCAGACACCCACTCAGACACCGCAAAATGGCACATGCCAAGGGACACATTTAACCTACACAGTGTTCCCATCAACCCAAGCTCCAAAGGCTAACCACCTTGTACAATACAGTGATCATGGGTAACTCAATATTCTGAGGCACACACATATCTCACTCACTAAGTTGAATATGGAGTAGGTAACAGCCAAATATCTATCACATGCCAGTATCCAACACATGACACAGCCAGTCATGGCACTCCATAACAACTATGAGTATCACTCTGTATCCATGTGGGTGTGAATGACTTGGGACACACTTCCCTGTACTACATAACAAGAGACATGGTTGAACTCTCTGATTATGTGGTCCAGGCAGGTGTGACATTAGCCCCGAGCAGTGTACTGCTGTCACTCAGAATTATGCTGCAGTCCTATCAACAGATGATTGACTGGAACATTGACTTACGTGTTATGTGTCATTCTCAGGGGATCCAGTATCTCTCTACTTGGGATGACATGATTGACAGAACCCAATGACTTGTCATGGATGTCCTACATCTTTCACTGCTGGGTTTCCAGGTACTGACTAAGTGTCTTGCCACCCCTATGGTGCCTTTTTAGACAGTTTTCCTAATGTTATTACCACCATAACAGCTACACATGTATGCATTCTGAGGGTCATGCTCCTCAACAGTAGACATCTAACTGTCAGGATGCAGTCACTCATAGCAGTCACTGGAGTGGAGGACACATGTCCGCTGTAACGGAGAGGTGGTTCACAGCAGCAAGACAGTAGACCTGCAGCATCAGGCTATGATGCATTCCACAGCTGTCAGCCCCCAAACATGGACCACACCACACCTCCAGGTGGTGCTGTCTCCATGTTCATTATGGCTAGGAAAGCTTGCCAGACTAGTATCCCATCATAATGCATTGGAGATACTTCCGGTACAACAGCCTTAGGGTAATAGTGCAATTCAGGCCATAGTCTGCTATTGGTCCACATTTGTCCCTAGACTGTCAATGCACATTCCTTAACACCCTGCCATCTATGATGGTCCAACGTAATACTGACATAGTATGAGTCTTCAACTACCCCTCCATCACCTGGGGAAAGTAGCCAAGCACCAGTACAGTGGCCCAGCACTTCTGGGATTCATCATTTCCATTGCCCTGGACCAGCTCATAGTGACCCCTGGCAGAGGATGCAACAACCTTGACCTGTTTTGACCACTTAAATATGGGACTGTTGCTCATCCACATATGTCAATCCCTGCATGGTGAGATTCATACAGGCTGTAATCAACATGGAACTCAACATGTCAGCCACACCCCCCCACAAAAGTAACCACCTTGCAAAACCTCCCCAAAGCTGACTTTGCAGCCATGAAAATAGGAGTGGATGTCTTCATTGCACCCATGGCAATGGGAAATAGCTGCATGATTGTTGAATCATACACATAGGCACTGTACAAACAGGAACATGAATGCATGGTACTAGTCAGAGCCAACAGAACCCAGACACTGTCCTCCAAACACTGGGAGATAATGTGATGGTCCCCTGCCATTACTAAAGGGTACATCAGAAAGAGGACACTGTTGCAGAGAAAGCTGGTGTCCCATGACTGTTGAACTCCTTTATTATCCTCAAACACAACTATGGATCCCTCATGGAATCCCCTACAGGCATCTATGATGGCAGACATGCAGCAGACACTGATGACACACACAACACCCTTTGATAGTTACATCAACAACCTCCACAGCATTAAACACAAGTGCTGCAAGTTACTGCACAATGCTGATACCTATCCTGAGACAACATATATTGGCCACAGTCTCGGCAACACATTCAGTGCCAGCTTTACTCCTCTATCCCCCCACAAGTGAAGTGCTGAGTGAATGTGTTTTCACATGCTGTATCCCATTTCTGTTCTAGGCATCTGTGTGTCACCAGGATGTGGCCCTGCAGCAAGACCATGGAGTATGGCAGTGTGGTAACACATCCACCATGTCATACGCAGGGTACAGTATGTACATGGAAATCCCCGGTCTGTAACACAGTGATTGCATATGCCTCACAGATTATAGGGCTGAGGGTTGTACGTAGGTATATGTTGATTTTCAACATTTATTGTAGAATGAAGAATGATATGTGTTGTGGTTTGGACACACCTCCGACTGCTAATAACGACAGCCACAGGGGATATTCATCAACCAAACACACTGGGATTACTACACAGCACACACACACACAAACAATTGCCAATACTGAGATCCATAGGTTCATTGCTTCACAGGTGTGTGGTAGGTGAATGGGCCTGACGGTTCTACAAGGCTAGCCCAAGGAAATAGCATGGCATCAGGCCACATGAAAATAGTCTCAAGTGTAGTTCAGGAGTATAGTCACTGGAGTGGTCCCCAGGGGTGGGTATTGTATTCCCCGATCACTCATCCAGATTTCTATTGTGGGTGGCCAGTGATGTGCACTGCTTCACGTGTATATGATTTATATTCCAAAACATGGACAGTGTCTGGGTTGTGCATATGTCCCACTTGCATGTCCTTTGAAGTGTGGAAGTGTGCTTGAGGTCGCTGGGGCATGTTGTGTGGACAGATTGATACCTTCAGATGTAGCATTCCTGACCTCATTTGGTGAGACCTGGCTATGTAACTGAGGTAGTGATTACACCTACATTGACAGTATGAGATGGGTATTCATTGGAGTTATTGGCATCTGTCCATACAGGACATGTGTATAAGGCATGGTATTCCCTTTGTGGGGTATGTTTGCAGACTCTACAGTTGTTGCAAGCATGCAGTGGGGAACATGACAAAAGGGACACTGTACACATTGATTGGGCTACTGAGGGGATGGAACAGGGTGCCATGTCCTTTTACTTGCTGGATAACACACACTCAGTCAGGAGATGTAACACATCAAAGTACTTTCTGATGTCATTGGCACTGTTGTGGTCAACAGGCATGTAGTCCACTGTAATCACACCGTGTGTACTATCTGTGAAGCAATTTGCAAGAGAACTACCGATATAGTGGTTGATGCCTAGCTAAGTGTGTTTGTGTATGATTCGTGGGTGGAGAGTGGTCTCTGAGTATTAGAAGGGTTGCCTATATTGTTCACTAATCCATACTGTCACATAGTCATTTTACATGGCACTAGACATTTAGGGCTGTGGATTGTCTACACCAACCTCTATGGTGTTTGATAACTGTTGGCCTTGTAATGTGGACATTGGAACATATACGAGGTCCTCAATATAATAATTTAGCAAAACTCACCCCCCAATGGATCCTGTTATTACACAATCACACCAACGCCCCCACAGGATATTGATGACAGACACACACACATGCCAGTACTGAGTTTCAAACCTCTACCTAGCTATGTATTGCTACTACAATGTTGCTCATTTATTGCACGTGCCACAGAGCTTATAGGATGGATGTTGTCCCAAGGTACTTCTAAGATGAGGAACATCACCAGCCCTTGCAAATACTGGCATTGGGTGATGTAGTGGGTGAGAGATTTCACAAAGTATTTTACCCTACACACACATTTACATTTGCCAGGAGTGAGGTTCAAACCTCTATCTAACTATGTTTTTGGACCATTATGTTACACATTTACTACATGCACCACTGACCTTACATGGTTTAGGGTTGACAACAGGTACTTCTAAGGTGAATGATATCTGCAGCACTGCTAAAGTCAGGCACTGAGAAGTGTACTGGGTGTAAATGGGGCCAAAATCTTTAAGGTACAGACATATATATGTAGACATATGTACACACACAAACATTAGCCAGGAATGAGATTCAAACCTTACCAATGTAGTTATTGCTACTACAGTATTGCACATTTATCACACATGCCACAGAGATTATAGGTAGAACATTGTTCAAACATACCTCTAAGGTGAGTGACATCAGCAGCAGTGCTAAAGGATGGGTAAGAGAAGTGTAGTATGTGTGAATGACCACAAAACCAGGTCTCTACAAACACACACTCTCATTTACACAGTTGCCAGAACCAGGATTAAAACTCCTACCTAACTAGTTTGCTACACTATAGCATTATGCAGTTATTGCAAGTGCCATGGAGCTTATATGTTGGGGAGCTGTCCAAAGGTATCTTTGAAGGTGAGTGACATCAGCAGCAGTGCTAAAGGAGGTGTATGGGAAGTGTAGTAAGTGTGAATGACCACAAAATCAGGTCTCTGCAAACACATACACACTCTCTTTCACACAAAGACTCACATTTACACAGTTGACAGGACCAGAATTAAAACTCCTACCTAGCTAGTTGGCTATACTATAGTGCTACACAGTTATCACAAACACCACAGAGCTTATATGTTGGAGAGCTGTCCAAAGGTATACACACACACACACACACACACACACACACACACACACACACACTCACACACAACTTTACATTTGACAGGACTGAGATAACAACTGCTACATGTATACTTATTTGTTCTGTAGTGTTACACAGTTATCACAAGCATCACTGAGACTATAGGACTGAGGGCTTGCCAAAGGTATTTCTACAGTGAATGACATCAGCAGATCATGTGATATAGGCCAATGGGATATGTACTGGGTGGGAAAGGCCTCATAATGGGATTCTCTCTGTTGCTGTCTGTTTTTCTCTTCCCCACGTCTCTGTGTGTGTATGTCTGACATATTATATTATGTAGGCCTTAGATATGTGTGAGTATTCCTATCCAGTGTGTGTGTGTCTGAAGTATCAGTGGCGTGCAATTTGGTGTGTGTGCACAGACAGCTGCAAATAACCAATATCTGTAGTCCACTGTGTTGCGAGATATGGGCTTCATTTCTCTAAGTGTAGGAGCATGCCCGGTATGACCTTCTATATTGAGTGTGTGCATCCATTCCAGGGAGGGTTGGACTCCAGTTCAGGTTTTTGTGTGCTACAGCTACAGTTAGCAAACTGTTTCTGCAGGATATCTGTAGATAGGTGGCCAATATGGAGACACAATGGGCATAACTTATGGGGATACTGTAACTATTGCTGTCTGTGTTTCTTGTGTGACATGTTTGGTTTTAGCATAGATTTTCTGACATATGTAATGTTTTATACTGTGATGTATCATGTCATCAACTACTGACAGTTATTCTTTGCTCACAGTTATTTACCAGGGATATACAAGATGAATGAAGCTGAGACCAATATTCTGAGGCGTATAGACTACACATTCTGGCACACTCCTGCCATTGTGGAGGGGTAGCTACAGACAATAGACTGCTGGTTCTGTGTAAATGGTTCAGTACCTTGTTAGTATGCTGGCTGGGGATCCCCTCCTTGTGCTTTTCTCAACTTCAGGGAATGGCCATATCCTGCTGGGGCCATACCTCTCAGCTGTACAGATGCACCCAGGTTACCCAGAGGCAGGACTCACATGTCTGGTCAGTTTACCTTCACATTGTGGTTTACAAACGGTTTTGTGGCTATTCATTCATGGTTTGCAGTCAGGGAGTAGTATGGGCAAACATTAGAGTTTCAGACTTCACACACTCCATGATATCCATGCTTCTACACCCCCCTCTGTTATTCTCTCCTCTTCCAAACATTATGCAAGCAATATCTCAGAGGTATCCCTATAGTTGAGCCTTTATCCCAGTAGTATTTATGGCCTGGTCCACAGTCCTTGCAGTAGGACATGGGGAAGCATGCTACTGGCATTTGAGAACATGGCATTGCATTTGATTTCTGTTTACTGTGTTAAGTTGTTAGGTGGGACCCATTGACATTCCGTACATTGGCACTATGGGTGAGGCATGGGTCTTTGCCAGAGGACTCTAGGCTATTTGAGAGTGCTGCAGGCCATCTGTTACTCATTTTTATGTGAGATTGTGGGAGGGGGGTGCACACCTGCAGACTTTAAACATTTGAAATGACTGTACTGGTATTTCAGTTACTATGTTGGCTTCCATTTCATATTGTATTGTGACCTATCATGCAGACAGGAGGCATATCAGTAGAGTACATGTTAGATCTTAATGGCATATATTTCAGTTTAAGACTTCTTATCCTTCAGAACTAGAATGCAACTACCAGACCTGTTGTAGTAGGTCTATGTAGGTCTGGGGGGGGGCTGTTCACCATTGCCATCATTTTAGGGCCTTAGCCTGGCCTTTTTTTATGGTCATCTACACCTGTCCTGCTGGGTGAGGCTGATGGTGGGTATATGACCCTCATTGACAGCCATGTGTGTGACCTATTGACACTCACAGTTCTTTGGGCTATCACATGTACTGTGGTGGGGGTTGTCACCTTGTGTAGTGCTGCCTAGTATGTTGACACCAGTATTTGTTATGAATTTCCTGCTGTCCCATTCAGCCACCCAATTCCCTTGCATCCAAATCATACATAGAAGTATTAGAACATACTACTCCATTCAGTAATTGATAGGAAGGGTGACTTACCTTGTTGCTGGGCCAGTACTGAGGATGGTGCTGGAGGGCTGACTATGCTGGATGCACATAGTGCAATCCCTATACATGGTAAAACTCAGGTACTGTCATGTTCGGCATCCCTTTTACTGTATGTGTGAATCAGAGAGAGGTATCAGTCCCTGGGTCCCTACAGTGTCAGTGTGTGTGCTATGAATTGCTTCTTTGCCAAGGCATGGGCATACTAGGCACACCTTCTTCTGCCTACAAGGGCAGGCTCAGGCTGTTCCTCTTCTGGGTCCCTGTGTGTATGTGCTGGCCTTGGCAAAGGTGGGGGGCTGTGTGGTCCTGCCCCATGCTGTTCCTGCTGCAGCAAGTTCCGCAGGATCATATTGTGTAGCATAGCACATACTATGAACATTTGTGTACATGTAGCAGGAGAGTTCTGCAAGGCTCCACCGGATATGTCAAGCCAGTGGAACCGTGACTTGAGCATCCCAAACGCACGCTCTACAATGATCCTGGTTTGTGTGTGTGCCTCATTTTGACATTCTTGTTCAGCTGTGTGTGCATTTCTGATGGATGTCATCAGCCACGGCTCCAGTGCATAGCCAGCATCCCCCACTAGATGGCCATATGGGATGTCCCCCCCTGGCAAATGCCTGATACAGCTGTGAGTAATGCCAGATGTGGGAGTCATGATAGCTTCCAGGACTGCCAGCACACATATTCATGATAATTCCCTGGGCATTGCATACGACCTGGCAGTTGATGGAGGTGAACCTCTTGTGGTATATGTAGACCCTGCCCCGCTCACCAGGTGGTGCTTTGATGTAGATGCGCATGCAGTCTATGGCAACAACTACCTCAGGGTATTCTGCTCAGGGGCGTAACTACGAGAGGCGAAGTGAGGCAATTGCCTCAGGGCGCCAAGCTGTAGGGGGCACTTTGGGCTGTGCTGGTACACTCAGAACTGACAGCATTGCATACAAGGGCACCCATAGTAGTAGTGAGGGGCACTTGCACCCCTTGGAACCAGGCTGGCTGAGAAATTTATTTTAATTAAAAAAACTTTTTTTTTTTTTAAAGCGTTCCTCTTTAAGAACGCCTTTACATCCGCCCAGTCGCAGATGCAACAGGTGTTTGCGACCTGTTTTCGCCTTCTGTGCGACTCGGGAGGGCTGCTACTGAACTATTTGGAGGGAAACAGTTACAGAAATGGCAGCAGAAGGTCTCAGCCTCCAGGTAAGAAAGTCCATTAGTGCTGGGCCAAAGGTTAAGTTTGTTTTTTTTATCTGCCTAACTAACTGCAAGCTGGGGCTGTGTCAATTTATCTGCTTAACTCATCAGTCTAGAAGCTATGTGTGTGTGTGTATTTATTGTATCTGCTTACTAGGCTCACTGTTTTACAAGCTATCTGCTTAACGGACTTTAACAAACTCCAAGCTGGGGCTGTGTGTGTTATTTCATCTAATCTGCTTAACGGAAAGCTGTATGTGTGCATTTATTTTTTCTGCTTACCAGACTCGCTGTTTGCTATCTGTTTAACGGACTTTAACAAAGTCCAAGCTGGGGCTGTGTGTGTTATCTAATTTGCTTAATGGAAAGCTGTATGCTTAACTGAAAGTTGTATTTTTACGTATTGGCCAAATGTGGTTGGGGTGTGTGGGTCTGTAATGTGTTATTTTATCTGTGTAACAGACACAACAGAGTAAACTCTGGAGTCTGGACTCTGCAAGTAAAGAAAAATTTGTGTTCCCAAAGTAACTGTTGTTCTTTCTGGTCCAGTCCTGGTCTTCATGCATCCTGCCCATGCAATTTTTATATACAATTGTTGGGCTACAGTAAGGAGAGTATTTGCTTGCTAGCCTTGTTCCCTTACTTATTGCCACTGCTTATTTCATTTTACAGCAGGGTAGGTACTTCTTTTTTAATTTGTGTCTGTTGCAAGGGGTTGAACTTTATTGTTTGCTGGTTAAACAGAACATTGTGTGTGCCATTCGTTCCCTGGTTAAACAGAACATTGTGTGTGCCATTCGTTCCCTTTTATTTACATTGCTGCTGCTTCTTATTTAATTTATGTGTCTGCTCCAAGGGGTTGAACATCTTATTGCTTAAACAAAACATTATATGTGTTGTTCATTCTGTTCTTATCCACTACTTAGTGGAGGGAGGTGTGTGTGAGCCTGCACTTGAGCACTGTCATGTACTGAGGAGCCAGGTTAGGTTCCAAAGCAAGTTCAGAAATCATATTCAGAGGCTGGCTGTACAACTTTAACATATAATTAATTTGTCCTAAGGAGTATACGATCAGTTTCTGTTCCTGAGAACCTTTGTCTTGCAGTTCACAGCCATTAGATGGTCAAGTGAATGTTTGTTATTGTAGAGATGATTCCTTAAGGAGACATTTCTTGTCAAACTACATGGTATTCAGGCCAAGAGGACCTTTGTCTTGCAGTTCACAGCCATTAGATGGTCAAGTGAATGTTTGTTATTGTAGAGATGATTCCTTAAGGAGACATTTCTTGTCAAACTACATGATATTCAGGCCAAGAGGACCTTTGTCTTGCAGTTCACAGCCATTAGATGGTCAAGTGAATGTTTGTTATTGTAGAGATGATTCCTTAAGGAGAAATTTCTTGTCAAACTACATAATATTGAGGCCATAGTGGTAGTACATAAGTTAGTATATTCTCTCAAAACTTCATTTGGTTGTTCTATGCACTTTCTACGGGGTCAGGGGATGTATGTGTGTGGCACACCTATCAACTGTACAGATTTCCACAGAATGTCCAGACTTTTGCCTTATCTTTTTGGTCTATTCTTCATAAAAAATCAGTTTTTTTTTTTGACAAATCGCTAGATGAGCTAAGGATTAAAGTTACTAAATAATAACATGTATTTGATTTTTAGACTTCATATCCTGTAGAAAATTAATTGTAAATCAAATCTTGTTATTCTAGCAACTTTCTAAATTTGGCCTTAGTTTGGGCCTTTGTCCCCAACATTATAGCAGACTTTTTCCAGATTTCTTGTGCTAAGAGATTGAGAGGGTGTGTGTGTGTGTGTGTGTGTGTGTGTGTGTGTGTGTGTGTGTGTGTGTCTGTGTGTGTGTGTCTGTGTGTGTGTCTGTGTGTTCAGCTGTCCAGGTTTTTTCAGCATGTCCAGATTTCTGCCCCATATTCCTCCTGAGCTTTTCTTCCCGGGCCTCCACTGAAAAAGGGATTTTGCACAGATGGACTATCCCGGTTAACAAATGCCAAATAAATAAAAAGGATTGAAGTTGCTAAATAATAACAGACATTTGAGTTTTAGATGTCATATCTTTTAGAAAATGCATACTAACACAAATACTGTTATTCTACAATTATTACATTCATGAGAGCAATATTTATAATCCATCCCTATTTATTTTAGGCTTTGTCCAGATTTCTTGCACATCTTCCTATTAAACTAACTTCCATTCCATCTCCTGCTCTTTTAAACAAAACTTAGAATTTACCTTAAAAACACTGGTTATGCCCTGCTTTAACCCTGACTAAAACTCTGACTTCCACAATTTCCTCTCCTTTTCTCTGTCCCTCTCCTTTATACCTTCTCATTACTTTAGTGGTATACTACCTCCACTTTAAAAGTTTTTCCTCTCAACTATCCTCCCTCCAAGTGGTAACTCTTCTAATCCACAAATAATGCAGATAGTATATGAATTTAACTATTTTTTTACTCTATATTTGCTATTAATGTCTTTTCTTATTACACTATCTTTTTATGTCTTAAATGTTACATAATGTTAAATAAAGTTGTGCTTTTTTTATATATGTTGAATCCTATGATGTAATATAGTATATTGTTTATTCCCACCATATATTATTCTTTTCATTTTTGCATATTATGTAACTGTTTTGTCTCTATGTGGAGTTTTCTCCCGGGCCTCTGCGGAAAAGGAAAATACATCCAGTCAGACTAGCCGGTTAACAAATGTAAAATAAAATAAAATAAATAAAGACGTTGAGGTATGCATGTGTGAGAGTGAAATGCCCTATTTAGAGTTAGCAGGTGGAATTTATTTTCACATACATTTTCAAGGAATTGTGAGCTTCAAGGGAAGAGATGTTTACTGTTCAAGCTAAGTCTGTGTAAAATGTGCAACTGTTTTGTTTAGCAAATGGTATCAGTGTTGTGGTGCAGAATGTCAAAACAGTCTTAGTAGCATAGCAGGTAGCATACTTGCATCTTGATGTAGAGGGCTGTAGGTTCTACTCCCACCACCTGTAGATTTGTATTTTAAGGGGGTGGAGTGCTGTAGTCCTGAGTATGTCCTCCTTTGGATAAGATGCCTAGTAACTATGAACCTGTGTTTCCACTTGCCACTTATTCCTATTGCAATATACAAGCTTAGCATTTTTTTTTTAAATGGAACATAGGCAATTTATTGTTTAATGGCAGTAGGCACTGAATTTGTAGATGAAGCACTGAAATATAAAGCTGTTTTTTAGCAACAACCTCTCCATTAGTTTCAGATCTCTTTAATGTGAAATTATTCAGATGACTTTTACTTCTGCAGAGATTGTGCATATTGACTGATATTGGTAGATTGTAATGATAGACGTTTAAGTGGCCTTTTATGGTTGAAATGTTCTGAATTGGGCAATTTGTCATTATTGGTTCATATGTTTTGTTTCATTGCTTAATTGAAAAAATGTTCAAAACTATAAAACACACTCTAAGTGGTGCTGTATTAACAAGGGATATAATTCAATTATTATATATTATAATTAATACAATCAGGAAGGTGAATCAAAGCAGTTATGCATGGTTCAGGAAGGTGAATCAAAGCAGTTATGCATGGTTCTGAAATGTGTGCAAGGGGCCTATGATTTGAAAACAGTCCAAATGTAAACTTAACCTGCCACTGGCCAGATGCATTTTCTTTGAATTATTGTCTATTTATTTATTTTATTTCTTTTCAGATACAGTTCTAGAAAGACTGTGTCATTATTTTTGTAAATGAGAGTGGCCAGGAATGTGCTTTCAGAAATGCGATAATCATTGGCATTTTATATGTTGCATGATGCTCGGGACTTTTCAGTGCTTGGCTGGCCGCTTCAGGTAGGTGTTTGGATTGTGGACTTGCTTGCTGTTGTTCAGTCGCTTCGTGGATCGGTCTGTTTGTTTGGGTGCGCAGATCTGTCTGTAGCTTGCTTGCTGTTCTGACAGTCGCTGGTCATCTGGATCAGTCTGTGGCTTGCTGTTGGGTCGGTCGCTGGGCTAGGTAGGTGAAGGGCTGTGTGTTGATCTGTAGTATTCTGGTTTTAACACTGTGCTGGGAGATGTTAGGAATGTGCGTATTTTCATTGAACTGGACTTATCAGAGCTGGACAGTTCTGTGGTTACTCGTGCTCAACGTTGTACAGGTACCGAATATATTTGCGTTTAAGTACAACTTATTGTTCACTATTTTATGTGCCTTGTTAAGCTGAACAAATGGTATGGGATCGCTTAAAGAAGGCTCTCGAAGAAAGAATTTTAGGGGTTAGAAGAACAATGATTACTGCCTTTCTCTGTTATGTGGGACAGGTATGTATGTATGTATCGCATGAGGCGGATTGCGCACTCTAAATTGACCGTAAGTGTGGGAGAGTGTGTGCTAGTCTGTTGTGTGGAAGAGGTATTGCTGCAGGGCTAACCACCCTGTGGTGTAAATAAGCCTTACTTAAGTTACTTGAGCAGGTGGAAGAATTGTTTTCTACATTGTTATACTTAACTTCTGATGTGGTTCCAGCAGACTGGAAAACTGGCATAACAGTGGTCTGGATTTATAAGGTCTGGTCTGGAGACTCTCAAGGTTGATGAGTCTTTAATAAAGGATTTTTCTGTATTTAACTTGAGCTTCTGTCCTTTTGGCATGCTTTAGTACTGCTTTGCCTATTTGGTGTTTTTCACTTGTTCAGCTTGCTCGCCATCCTTTTGCTTATCAGGTTGTTAATTCCACACTAATGCTTTCTTGGTAAATTTGAAACAGTTAAATGAGTTTGGTGGGTTGTATTTGCATTGCATGTTATAAAACCATAAGTACCTTAGCTAACGGTATGCAGTCTAAACGATTAGATTCAACTTTCAATTTACATGTGCACTTTAACATGCTGTCACATCTCTGCATGGCAACTCCATGTAGGCCGTATGCCTTTACTAGAATATACTAGAATAATCAGAATTTCATCTCGATGGCTTGGGTTCCCGGGGGGGGGGGGTGTTGGGGCACCTAGGAAAAGTTTGCCTCAGGGCGCTTGTAATGTAGTTACGCCACTGATTCTGCTATATGGTGGAAGAGATGCAAATGTCTGGTCAACTCCTCACGGGCGGTGGGGAAATATTTGTGCTCTTTGGCATGTGGTGTCATGGCATTCAGGAACTGGTGGAGTACCCTGAATGCTGATGCCTGTGAGACCCCCATGATATCCGCAGTTGGTCTTTGGAAGGTTCCCGTGGCTAGTATTCTTAAGCTTACACATACCTTGGTATCCACTGGGATGGGTTCCCCTCTATTAGTTCCGTGGCCGGCATTGCCCAACAATTTGCTGTAGAATGTCCCTGTCCAACCTATAGCGCTCCACTATCTCCAGATCATGTAGGCCCTGGTAGGTTACCCTTGTTCTGTACACTCTTCTCCTCCTCCTCACTGTGGGTAAGTTGCCAGCATTCTCCTCCTCACCACCCTCAGTCTCTAGCACATATTGATGGATTAAAACAGCAGAAGCCTCAAACATTTTTAGTTAGTTTTGCCAGTTAAAAATTCCCTGTCTGTGTACCACCAGTGGTGTAGAGTTTGTGAGGAAAACCAGTCTGTAGGGTGTTTGCATAGTTTATAGCAGTGTGCTGGGTTGCTGCATGTGTAATTGTCTGATTCTGGTACATTCCACCTGCCAGCTATGCTAGTTCTCCTGGATTGCCTTCCTACTGCTGTTTCCCCAAAAACAGTTTGAAAGGTGTTTGCATAGTTTGTAGTAATGTGCTGGGCTGCTGCATGTGTATTTGGCTGATTCTAATACATTCCACCTGCCAGCTATGCTAGTTCTCCTTGATTGCCTTCCTACTGCTGTTTCCCCTTCTCAGTTCCTCAGTATTTAAGCCCTGAGGCACGCTGCGCATTCCCAGTGCTCAAATGTAAACAGTGCTGCCATTTTTTTTTTTTTTTTTTTTTGTTTAAAACCTGGTGCGTGGTGCGCACACCCATTTAGGCTATGTACATAGTGCTCAGGCACATCTGAGACACACCCTTCCTTAGCTGTGCTTAACTAAGGGCAAACACAGGCCACAGAGCTCCAATGAGCTTACAGCAAGCATGACATACCCCCTTATGAAGTAATTCAACTGTTACACTTGCACCTCCCCTCATTTGTATACCCCAGTGTGTAGGTCACTAGTTACTGCACTAACACAGACCCTTTCCCCTTTACAACCAGTGCTCCCTGGTATTGTTTACATTCTGCATGTCATTGACTATAATGGCAAAATGCAGATTTAACTTAAAATTAAGTTTTCCCATTTTTTTTTTTCCCAGCAAGATCCTGTTTGCATGCCACTGCCCTATGCTTAAATGGCCGAGATCGGCCAAAGAAAAGTTTAATTTTATAAAAATGAATCATTTTTCAATGCTAATGGCCTTATATTTGGCCATTGGCATGTCTAATGTACATAATACATGCTTTTCCACGAGCAGTCATGCCTCCATTTTGTCAGTTGCAAGAATGTACTCCGTTATTTTCTGAATACATTTCTGCACTGACACTGTTCTAGCATGGAGACCTGGCAGCTTGGTGGATCACAAAATCACCTCATTTGCATGTTTTTCACCAGCAAATGAGGTGATTTGCATATTTGCCGGTTTTCCATGCTAGAACAGTGTAGGACTGCTCGTGCATGTGAAAACGGCACTTTCCTGGATGGCTCAGCAGCCATTTTATGTGTAGGAGCTCCTACACTGTTCCTGCATGGAAAATAGCCATTTGTGAATCTGAGGGATGGCCTTTAATAGTTCAACTGTACCTGTTCACAGTGTAGTGCAGGAAAGGAAGGATGATTATTGCTGATTATTTACCTAGCCCCCCCCCTTCAAAATCTGCAGAGAATTGAAAAATACATGCTAGAGTTTTTGATGACTATGATTCCTGTGTATGTTGTTATTTTACCCTTGACACTGAGAGGCAGAGAAATGGGGACAGAAATTGACACTGTTTTGCAGAAGGTAAATAGCAACGTTTTCTGACAGCTAAATTTGGAGTGAAGCCCCAGATGGTGGAGCAATGAATACATATGAAATGTTACATTTCTTTTGCCAGTGTCACTCATCATTTGCTGCATGCCAGAAAACCCGCTATTCCATGGCTTTCCCTTCAGGCTGGGGACATGACTACCAGAAAGGCTGTATACAGGAAGATAAAGTTGTCCATTGATCCTAGCCAGGAAGAATAAGCTGGATTAATTCTAGGTGCAACAGATCCTAAGCTCTTTACTGGAGAATATTATACTGAGCTTACTAATATCTCATGTATATCACTAAGGGAGGTTCTAGAATATCATGCCATAGATGCAGGAATGCCTGCATACTTATACTATTCATGACTGCAGTGCAGCCTTACCTGATTGTTATAGGGGTGTAATTTGCACTGAGGAATTCTGGTGTAACCTGGTTTTCCCTTCTTCATAATGGGCAAGTCTAGGTTGGTCACCCATTCTCACATTCACTGGCTAGCTTCTCTAAAACATGGAGTGCTAGTGAATCTGGCCAATGAAGAGAATAAAAGAAAGGAATAAGCATATCCAAAAGTGGACAATCTTTATTAAAAAACACCAGATTCCTTTTACTGAAATAACTTTAAAGCAAGTGCATTGAAATAGCACCTGTAGAGCATTTTAGAACTCTTCAGATAATTAAGTGTTGGGGAGAAAATCTAGTTGCTAGCATTTTTTATATTGTTTTATACAGCTGTTCACTGGACACAAATGTCCCTTTTCAGGGACTATATAGTTTTAAATATTCTAATAAAATATGTCTATGCATGTTAGGTTGTGCACATTTCTTCTGGAAAGGTAGACTGTTGTTCACTGAGGTTTCCCATAAATATTCATACACTTGAGATGAACTTCTGATGGGCAAGAGTTTTGCAGTATTTAATATGCCACAGTATGCAAAAGCACATAATGGTTCCCTTTCATCCATCACCATAATGCAATTCAAAGTATTGCTATAAACCAATGAGTTAATGGAATGTTTTTTTTTTTCAAAAATCAACAAGGCACTATGAATTACAAAAGCAAAAGGGATCCACTGGAATAGTTTAATACTAAGGCAGCAGTAGTTCAATGTATCCTATAATAGGAACTATACCTGCATGCTTTTTGTTTAAGCACAACTTCAAACATGGAATTGCTTTTTGTAACTGAGATCAAAGTGGTAGCTAAGGAACAGGTCAATTTCACAGGAAGAATGATTAAAATGAAGGGATATGCAAAACAGGTAAAGCTTATTACTTCTACAAAGGACAAAGTGTGCTGCTAGTGTGAAATGAGCAGTGACATTGGTGTGGAAATGTGTTCAGTATGTAACTGCTGCATGTAAGACACTAAGTGGGGCACCCAAGATGGCAGCACATTGATCAACAGCCTTAACTTCAGTTCTCCCAGTGTAAAAAAAAAAACTGTGATATAAGGGCCAGGAACTCTGCCACTTTTAGTAAATTCTGTTACTGGCTAGTAAGTACACTGTCTGGATGCCAGCAACGAAGAAATTAAGAAAGCCTGAAAGAAAATCAAGTAGAAATGATAAAGAGACTGTGAAGAATCCTGCAGCCATTCATCAAAAAAAATTTCAAGCTCCAGCTTTATTGCAAAACATGGCTTCCAGTATTCTGTAGGAAAAATAAGTCAAATGTGCTCAGAGCTGATTAATATAAATGAAACATTGAATGGGTATATTAACTAAAATAACAAAAGGCTGTAAAATGGAAGAAGCTTTAAACAAATATTCAGATAAACTGATAAAACTGCAAAAATTGGAGGTTGAAATGAAGAAATGGCTGGCTGAGTATGAGGCTGCTGAAAAACAGATGTTTCAAAAATTACAGAATTGGAGGACAGAACACACAGGGAAAACCTGAGATTTTCAGCTTTACCAGAGTAACTGGAAGGAACAGACTATTCATTTTATGAAGGCACAAAAAAGCAACTGGACTGGTATTCCACAGCAGGATTTGTAATTAAAAAGGGCACATTGTGTGTATGTTCCAAACCTGGCCACGAGAAAGCAGCCAAAACTCGTATTAATAAAAATGCAATCCTACCAGCAAAAAGAGTTTATTCTGGTAAAACTGTATCAGAAGGGCAAGGATATTAAAAACTGGAGACAGCAGAAAGTTTGTGGAAAATGGTTATTCACTGTTTACCAGGCACTAGAGAAATAAATTTATTACAGCAATCAGGCAATGTTGAGATGCTGGTGTGAGATTCAAGCTGCTGTATCCAGCTGTCTTCAGAATATTTTTTTCTTTTCCTGGAAGATCACTGTAATTTTTGGTGCAGAACAGGCTAAGGAGGAATTACAAAACTTTCCACAGCAAAAAGTGAGCCATCAAGATTTCTTCTGATAATAAAGCTTAGGGAGATACTTTGCCAGTGATACATTTTCCAATGTTCCAAAGAAAAATGCTTAAGAGACAGAAGAAACCCAGGAGCTGACTAGAAGAATCAGGACTTCTTGGAACTGAATCAGAGTCTGGATTTAGAAGATGTAGATTAACAGGAAAAAGCCCAGCAACACAGAAATTAATAAATAAATGTGAGATTACAAAGCATCAGTCACATTTATAAAATATGGCTGCACAAGAAAAAGTAGAAAGAATAGATTTTTGTTGACTTTGTTAAACTTGTGGGGTACTGAAAGGCTTTTGCCCCACTTCATTGTCATTAATGTTTGGAAGAACACTAAGGGAAAGGGAGGAAGGAGGAAAAAGTTAACTTTAAGTGAAACAGTTTCTGTTTTTAACAGTATTTCTAGAAAACTTTACATGATATAAATTACACATTATATAGTAAAGCGTTTTCAGATATTGTATGTGAAAAATATGCTAAAGTAAATAGATGCCTTTCTTTCTTCCTTTTTAGTACTAAGAAATTTGGGGATTATAATGCAAAAAAAAGAAAAAAGAAAAGAAAGGATGGAACAGTATGTTTAAATTAATAGACTGTAATCTCAGGTTGTTGAGGCAGGGGATGGGGTGTAAAAGTACATGGATCATAATATATACAGAGCTTATATGTTTTATCTTACTTTTGCATAGGTGAATGTCTGGATTAAGACCATTGACTTAATCTAATAAGTTTTAAGTGGAAACAAGCAAATAAGAGAACACTGAATGTAATGCAAAGTTTTCCTTTAGCAATAAATGTTCAGCAAACTTTAGAAACCTGCAGATGAGAGCTACATTTCCATCCCTCTCAACTGTACAAACTTTTACAGAATGTCCAGACTTTTAGCTCATAGTTTTTTTTTTCATAAAATTGTGGTTTTCTGGCAAATTAGTGACAAATCATTAACGATTAAAGTTAGAAAATAATGATAGACATTTGAGTTTCAGACTTCACACCCTTCAGAAAATTAATGCTAATGCAAAACCTGTTATTCTATTAACTTTCTAAGTTTGTAAGATCAATATTTAAAAATTGTTCCTATTTTTGGGCCTTTGTCCCACTTTTTTATGGCTTTATTCAGAATTCCAGCTCTAAGAGGTTGAGAGGTATGCATTTTCTTGTGTTTCCATGGAAAAAAGTTGATTATAGGGCAATAAAACACCATATTTTCTGAAAGCATTTAAATTATTTTTTACATCTGGAAGGGGATTAAAGATAAAACAAGAACAGAAAACACTTAGTGTAAGTAGGAGCACAGACTGTAACATGCATCTTAGCATGGACCTTAACTTTAGTGTAAATAATGTCAGTGTGTGCAGCTGTCTATCAGGGACAATTGCTCCTATTAGGAGGGTCAAACTTCGTTATTTGAAAATGTGCATAGGTTACGGTTCTGGGGGTGTTTTATGTGTGTGTGTGTGTTTTTTTTTTTGTTTGAGAGTTTTCATTAAAACAACAAGTCTTGCAAAATATGACATAGGTTCAAATGGAGGTGACAAGAAACAACTGTCTAAAGATCAACCTGCCAAGCATTAGTGTTTGCATGTGTCACAAAAGCTGGAAATGACATCTAAAAAGATTGTCATATATAATATGTGAGAACAATAACCTCTTATCATAAGGGCAACACTTTCCATATTATCAAGGAATGTGAATGCTTTCACAGGTATAAACAAAAAGGAAAGCTTATTGAATTATATTAAGAAATGCACAGTGCAAATAGCAATGCTACAGGAGACACACTGGGAAATAACTGAGCATGTGAATTTGATGAAAGAATTTCAGGATGGATATTTAGCAAAGTATAAGGGGCAAAGAAAAAGATGGCCTAACAAATATACTAATTACTAGAGGAGCTCCAATGGTAATAGAAGAAGAAAAAAGATAATAATGGTAGATTTATGGCAACAAGGGGTTACTGGCAAGGGAGGAGGATTATGTTGGCACATTCCACCTAAAACCGCTGTTATGGAGCTTAAAAAGTTGCAAGAAATAATCACCTTTCAGCAGGAAATATTTGTTACAGGTGAGTACTGGAATTTGATTTGCAACAGTAAGGATGTATCTAGGGAGTTTTGAAGGGAGAGTATAACAAAAAAGGGTAGATTTCTGAAGAAATTTCTGAAAATATTTGATATGGAAGACATGAATGCTATAGGTAGGAACTCAAATAGAATTTACATATTATTCTCCAAAGTGCAGTAATTGTGTTAGACCAGACAGAAATAGTTCAAAGGAACATGTGCAGTTAATTGAGAGATTTGGCACAAATCCAATAGCTATTTCAAAACAAGTGCCAATAATAACTAAAAGAAAAATAAAGGATGATGAAGTAAAAATGACACACTGGTACTTTCCTCTGTATCTGTTAGAAAGAGATGGATTTACGGAATGAGTAGTGGAAATTATTCAAGAGATTTTAAAGAAGAAAGAAAGAACTTTTGAAGTTAATGATTAGGATAAAATGAAAGTAGAGATTAAAATAAAGTAGAAATAAAAGAAAATGAGATATGCTTAAGAAGTAACAAGAATTATTTAGAGAGACTGACAAACCTTGAAGTATTGCAGAATAAGTGGAATTTCACAGAACAAGAAGAGGCACAACTGCAGAGTGATAAAGAGAAAATAAGGGAATATCTGGATAATGTACACGAGTTTAAAAAGATTGATGGTAAGCAATTGCTTCTAACAATATTTCCAGTGCAAAAACAACTATTAGCACAATGACTTAGGCAACTGAAAGTAGAAAGTCTTGTTGCCAGACCTATAACATGAAACATGACTACAGATCCTGTAGTGGTATTAAAGATATTTTGGTAACATTATTAAAATTTGTATAAATCAGAGAAATGTGAAACTCAGTAAAAACTAGAAATGAAAATATTTATGGAAGACTTAAATATGCCAAGATTAGAGATTGATGAGGCTCAACAATAAACAATTAAGATAGGGGGAGATTTGATAAAAACAGTGAGGTCTAACAAATATGCAGGAAGGTTTCCAGGAATAGATGGTATTCTGGTGGATGTTTGGAAGCTAGGAGAGAAGAAAGTGATAAAGATCTGAAAGGTTTGTTTAACAGATTTTTAAAAAGAGGAGAGCACTGACATCCTGGAAAAAGAAAGCTGTGGTGGCTGTAATACCTAAGATCCAGCTTCATTTAGGTGCATTTCAATTTTGAATCATAATTATAAAGTAGTTATGTCTGTAGTAGCTAAAAAATGGCAAAGGTGTTGCCAAAATCAATATATATGGATTGGTATGGCTTTGTGGAGGGCAGGCAAACATTTGACAACATTAATAGAAATGTGATAATCCAGAGGGAAGCAGAATGTAAGAAAATACCACTGTTGGGTCTTGGTGCAGAGAAAGCATTCAAGAGAGTAAGCTGGGATTTTATGAATAGGGCACATACCTTTCAAATGTCCCAAATTTCGCCTCACATATTTTTGGTCTGTTCCTCATAAAATTTGTGGCTTTCTGGTAAATCACTGAGGACTGAAGTCAGTAAATAATGACATATGACTTCAAAAAATGCATGCTAGTGCAAATCTTGTTATTCTAGCAACTTTCTAAGTTCTTAAGAGCAATATTTAAAATCTGCCCCTAATTTTGGACCTTTGTCCCTCATTATTTTAGGCTTTGTCCTGATTTCTTGTACTTAGACGTTGAAAGGTATGGTAGGGCAATGGAGACATTTGCATCCCCTGATACAATAATAACATTAATTAGGAGGATATATGAGGGGTTGGAGGCAAAACTCAAAGTGGGAGAGTTCCTCTCTTATAAGTTGTGTCTGAACAGAGGAACCAAGAAGGGGTATCCTTTTCCCCCTTTGTTATTTGCGTTATATTTAGAACCAAGGGCTAAGAAAATAAGGGACTCAGAAATTCAAGGATATAATTGGTATGGTAATCAAGAAGAGTTGGTTTTATTAGAAAATGGTATTATTTTGTATCTAATAAAGCCAGAAAAGGACATGTCAGTGTTGTAGAGCATTCTGCAACAGTTTCAAGTTTTTTATGTGATATAACATTAATGAAATAAAAACAAAGGCTATATCTGTAAACTATGTACCCACACATGAAATGGTTCAGCAATACCCCTATTTATGGGAACACGATAAAATTAAGCATTTAGGAGTATGGGTTGAAATGAATGCTGTTATAGCAGCTAAAGATGTTTGGGAAGAGACTAAACCAAACATAAACAAAAACTTAGAAATAGGGAAGGCTTGCCTATGTATATGGATAGCAACATGCAAGCAATAAAATGTTTTTAGTCCCTTTAGTTTTATACACAGGTTAGGCATATTTTTAATAAAAAGAGGAGAAACATTGCATAGTAATTAATAGACTCAAATAATATTTTCTGGCAGGGAAAGAGGGAAAGAGTCAAGTGGGATAAGTTGATCCTTCCATTAGAGCAAGGTTGTTTAGAATTACCTGATTTGAAGAAATGTTTTAGAGTTATGCACATAATACAGGCAGAAAGCTACAATTCAAAGTGGAAAGGAATGATGATGAAATAGAGGAAAATTCAAGAAATAAGGAGAAAGTGTGATTTTGGATGAATAATCTTAAAGGGAATAACAGAAGTCATACAAAATATTATATTCATAAACTAGCAGAATTATTCTAAGATCTAAGCCAACACGTGAATGGAGAAAGTAGAGTTCACTGACAGGATAACTGTAATTAGGGATATAGAGAATAGGCATGAGGGGGCTGGAATTTCTGGTGGAAACTGGCAAACAAGCCAAGTGATTGGGAACAAATAATTAGAGAGGGAAAGGTAAAAGAATGGGAAGAGGCCGAGAAGACATTTGGACTGCAGGCTCGAGACTGACTCCTCTATCAGGGATTGATATCAGAGTACAGGGAAAGAGAAAGGAATAGAAAAATCCCAAGTGAAAGACCTTCACTACTAGAGTTTTTAGTTGAATCTAAAACAGAAGCTGCTGTTAACAAGGGATAATTAGTAGGGCAAATAAAATATTGCACAATAAGTATAGGAATCATTGAGTGCAGGTTAGAATAGATTGGGAAGAGAGATTGGATAAACAATTCACAAAGAAATAATGGGAGGATATATGTATGTCTCCCAAATATTTAACAAGGTCTAGAAGATCAGGATTTTTGAATGGAAAGTTTTATACCCTAAGCAAACTCCAAAGAAGTTTTTCTCAAGTAGATGGCAAATATTTGAAGTCTGATAGGGAAGAGAGACACAAATGTGAATATATGACTTGGTAGTGTAATGTGTTTGCATACTTAAGAAACTCCCTGCAGGTACTCTATCAGAAGTATTGGGTGTAACTAATGAAATGATTGTTTGAGGTAGGATGCAGGATCTGAATTTCCTAGACATAGTAATGCCTTGTTATGTTTAATTCTGGTAGCTGCCAAAAGCAGTTACTAGAAAATGGAAATCAAAGTCTAAAACAGCCATTTTTGAAGTACTAAATATTGTAACAGAGACAAAAAAAACCTGGAAGTGGGATCTTTAGAAAAGGGTAGGAGAAATTACACAGAAAAAAATGGAAACTCTGGGAATAATGCATGAAAAAAATCTTAAAAGGGTGATTGTGGTTTAAGGGAAGGCAGAAAGTGACCAGCAAATGCAATGCTGGATTGATTAGATTGTACAGAAAAATATATGTGATGTATAATGTTTGTAACTGTGAAAGTGTTAATATGGTTTGTTTTCTTTCATATAAATGTAAATTTGGCTCTGTCACAAGTGACAATACAATAGAGATCTTTAAAAAAAAAAGACACTAAGTGGGGTCAATGACCACACTAAGAAATCGGAAACATTCCATTACAGGTCACTGTTCATTTACAAAACCTTGACCTGATAGCAGTTGTAATGGAGTTGATAATTTGCCAGTAGACAGTGATGTACTTAAGAATTTGTCTGGTGGAAATATAACAATGTTTTTAAGAATACAAGGCGAAAACAACTTGTCCTAAAAGGACCACCTCAAAGCCTTTTTCCTGTACTCAGTCTCCTACAGACTGCTGATAGGAGATCTATTCCTGGCCTATGGAGCATCCTTTGACCCTTCTCTGATGGACATGTTGCAAATCCACAAAACAAATATTGCCAGAATTACCCAATCTAGGGACCTATATCTCATATATAGCATACATAGGACATGATTGATGGACAGGCATTTGTACAGGGGCTACCCCTTCTCCTAAACAGTCTCCCTATCCATATGAAGCAGAGTTCTTCCCTAACCAAATTCAAGAATAACTTGAATCAGTGTATGGGGGTCTGGAAATTTACCCCTCGTCTGTCACTTGTTTCTCTAGTAGACAGAGATAGCCTATAAATATTTGATCATCCATGCTCAAGTCTACATGTCCCTGTAAAATAATCTTAGGGTTTCAAAAGTTGTCAGATACATTTGGGAAGCACGACTAGACTTAAAAAGGCCCTCTGGGGTCGATAGTATAGTAGTCACATCTGAACCTATGAATCTGAAGGGTCTGCCATTAACCTCACATATTTAAATGTTTGCATTTGCGCAGCAGAACTCTCAGTATTGTTACCTTCTGCTACAGGGAATTTGACAAGTAAATATGTATAGGCATATATGTGAACATTTTCCTCATCTAATTTATTTTCTTCATAGAGCAAATAGAAATATGGTCACACATATACATACACACTCACATGGAGAAAATAATAATATATGGATGTATTGCCCAAGGTTGAATGGGCACTATGCCAACATCTGTTTAGTCAACAGAAACAGATGGTCATCATGTGCATGAGTCTGACAATCACCAGTTAGGGGTATTACTTTTCCGCAGGGATTGTGCAATCTCTGAGTTAGTGTGTATAATAAACAGTGGGTGTGCAGATGTAGGGGGACTTGCCCCCCCCTGCAAAAAACTTGTTGTTGGTTTATCCTTCTTCAGATAATCCTGGATGCATGCATAGTACATGTCGACATTCTGTGTTATGATGTTTTTCATGTCAACATTACGGACATTTGATGAGTTATAAAAGGTCCACACACACACACTCAAACACGATACTTAAAAGGATCTACTTCACAACATCAAATACTCACATTACTGAATCCCACTTCATTGAGCCAACTAGAGGTGTTTTTTTGTTATTCTGTTTGTTATTTTGTCCTGGTGGTCGAGTGGTTCCTTTTTTGGGGTTCATTCTCATTCCGGGAGGTTTGAAGAATTCAGGCTCAATGAAATAGGATTTGATAATGTAAGTATTCAATGTTTTGAAGGGTCCCACTTAAACATATATATATATACATATATATATATATATATATATATATATATATATATATATATATATATATATATATATATACATACACACACACACACACACACACACACACACACACACACACATATATATATATATATACACACATACATACACACAGATAAAGATATAGATATAAATATATATAGAGAGAGCGATATAGATATATTTTTTCTTCTGTATGACAATAGATGATTTGGAAGAGCACTGTAAAAATGATCAATATTTTTAATGCATTGCCCAGAAATGCCATAGATGTGGAAAATACTTTTGTATTTATAATCACTGCTTGATTGTGGGTGAAGCAGAAGTTACTTATGACAGGCAATTTACACATGGCGTGACTATCTCTGTGTTCTTAAGTGGTGAAATAAAGATGTCTTTGCCATATACTATGCATGCACTTGCCTTCGTATATGTTATTGCATGCACAGTGTATTGAATAAATTTACTTTCTTTTGCTGAATTGTAACTCTATATAGGGTCATAGTTTTAAGTTTTAATTCAGTTTTCTTTCATCTTCAGCATGGTATAACCCATTGTGTGGTATGGTAATTGCAGTGCAGCTTTTTATCTTTTTATTGTGAGTGACTTGTCACTTGTGGTCATAATTGCATTTTCTCACTGTTGGGAAGATTCTGATTAGATAAGGCCTGTTCGTGGGGCTGTTTGTAGAATCAGTTTATAGTTTGTATTAATAGTGATACTATATTAATTGAATGCTGTTCTACTGAACTGGCTGAGGTAAATTTGAAGACATTGCCCATCTTGAGACTAATGGTATTATGTTAGAAAAACCACTTTATAAATAGCAAAGCTTTCAGGTGAAACCCTTCCTCAGTGCTAATACATAAAATACAAAATCACATGATTTAAATACAGGTCAATAATCACATGACCAGCAGCCCAACAGTCATGTGACAAGATATTTAAAACACACAGACATAGGAAAATGTATAAAAAATACTGTAGAAAAATATGATATATAAAAATATAAAAATTAACAGAACATCAAAGTTTAGTGTGCTGTAGTCTAAGCAACACAGGTTTAAGACTAACCATGTTATTTAAGCCAGGTCGATGATCGGAAGCGAGCCTAAGTATCCACTCATATTCCTTAAGCTCCAAATGATTATTACTATCCCCACCCCTAAGTGTAGGGTAAATGGCATCAATAACTCTAAAAACAAATTTATGTTCACTACCACAAATAACCATTTGCTTATATAACTCATTTCTGTCACATCCCCTCCTAATTTCTGACTTGTGTTCAGTAATACGCTCTTTAAGTTTACGAGTGGTCTTACCTACATAAAAGGAGGAACACAGAACACAAGTAGCCAAGCAGACCACAAAAGATGAACTACAAGTGGCAGATAGCTTAAAGCTATAGATTTTACTACTAACAAGATGCTTAAATACACTACTATTCTTACTAATAATGTCAGAACAACACACACAATTTAAACACTTATATGTGCCAGGATTAACAGAAACAGATGAAGGCAAGAATATACTAAAATCTTTAAAGCATAGAATGTTCTTGAGGGTCTTCATGTTCCTATATGCAAAGGAGGGTCTATCCCCTAAAATACCCTTAACTTCAACTGATGCCATGAGAATGACCCAGTTTTTTTGAATAATCTGTTTAACATAACGTGTCTTAGCATTATATGAAGTAACATACCTGACTGCTGGAATTTGATGTCTATTGGTGGTCAAACTACTTTTACCTTCTATAAAGATAGGTTTCAAAGTTGTATTCCTATCGGTCATAACCTTAGCCTGCAGGGTTGATAATAAGTGCGAATCATATCCACTAGATAAAAAATCTTCAGTCATCTCATCAAGCTGTAAAGTGAAAAGACCATCATCGGTATTTAATCTACTCACTCTACTAAACTGAGATGTCACAATGCCCTTAAAGACATGTGGGACGTGCATGCTATTATAATGAATATATCTACCAGAATATACATCCTTCCTATATACACAAGTATGGATAGCACCTTCAATTAACTGCAACTTAACATCCAAAAATGCAATAGTATTATCAAAAACCTCCATTTTGAACTTCAAAAAATTTGTGCTTAGATTCAAATAATTAATAAAATCATTTAGTTCATTCAAACTGCCCTTCCACATCATAAAACAGTCATCAACAAAATGTTGGTAAAAACATACCTTACTAAGAAAAGGATTCTTGTCACTATAGATATTAATTTTCTCCCATTGATAGAGAACTAAATTAGCGTAGGTGTTAGCTACGGAGGTTCCCATAGCTACACCAGTGAGCTGAAGATATAGCAGCTCATTAAACAAAAAATATTGTTTTTCAAAACCACATTTAAAAGACAACAAATATTCTCAACATATTTAACGTTAGGGGATGGTTGTGAAATCAAGAATTCCCTAACTGATTCGACACCAAAATCATTTGGAATAACAGTAAATAAGGATGCAATATCAAGTGTTACAAAATAATATTCTCCCTGTTTTAAATTACCATTCAAATTATGATACCACAAGCGTAATTTACAAAGCAAATCTGAGGTATCTCGCAAAACAGTAGTACATTGAAGTAAAAATGGTTGCAGCTGTTTTTGCAAATACACAGAAATCGGCTCGGTAATCCAGCCACCACCCGACACAATTGGTCTCATTGGCGGGTACAGCATAGACTTATGGATTTTGGGGATACCATAAAGATGTGGAATAACAGGACTGGGCACAGTAAAAATAATGAAATAAATCAAGACTAATGTCACCATTCAACTGTAAATCATAAATAACCATATTAACATAACTAATACATTTTTTAACATCCAAACTTGTAATGCATTGATATCATCAAGCAAAGCGGAAACTGAAGACATGTATTTATCACGGTCCATAAGGACCACTACACCACCCTTATCCACTTGTTTAATAACTATGTCATTGTTCATTTGCAGACTCTTCAGTGCCTTATATTCCTGAAAAGTCAAATTAAAAGACCTTATTTTCAGAGTACCAGAGTATAATTGCCTGAGTTCTGATTCACATACATTATGAAAAGCTGTCAAGATAGGTAAACTGATAGGTGTAAAGGTACTACGTCATTTGCATTGACTTTCCAAGGATCCAGAATCACCAAATAAAAGTTTCAAATTGACATTCCTGGTAAACTGCTTAAGATCTGTAAGCGCAGTTACCAAATCATCGCTAACAGTAGGTATAAAGTTAAGCCCTTTGCATAAAAGAGAATAACGAGCATAATTTAAATTGAATCCAGAAAGATTTAAAGTACCTTTAGTTATTTGCAGCTTGCTTTGCTCAGTCCTAAAGGGCTTTCATTTTTCCGTTTGGTCGAAGCCATCGTTTGCCCCACAAATGGCCTTCTTATAGGTGAAGACCGCTCGGCGACTGTCTCAGGTTGATCCAAGTGAAAACGTTTCTGTCCAAAGCTAAGAGTAAGCTGTTGAGTTTTTTTTACCAGCACTCAAACATGTATTACCATCACCATCTTTTTTATCCTTTTGTTCAGATTGTGCGCCAGCACTCATCACAATGGGAAGGGATGTCATCTGACTAGGCATGTTTTCAGATACAGGTAGAAGCACGGAAGTAGTTGCCGGTTTTGAAAGTGATGTTGGAGCCGGTAATATCTCATGAAAATCATCAAGGGTATCCAACGTGTTCCCTTGGATATGAGATTTATTGCTAACTTGAGTATTACGATCAATTCTCGGCCAAGAAAAAATATTACCTCTCTGGAAATCATTAATGTCACGTAACAACTTAACGTTTTTTCGTTGCCTCCATACGATCATCAAGTGCCTGTAATCTGTCTAGCACTTGTTAGTAACTTCCTCCCATAGTAGAAAAAGCAGGCATATCCATAATACTGTTCTCCAAAGCAATAATCTCATCTTTATAGTCATCCTCAATAGTGAGAAAAAACTCATTCATAAGGCTCATACAGTCCAGGCTCAGCTTAATATTGAGCTGATGCCATCTTTTTAGCAAGTCAGGATACACATTTCCATAAGAGGACATTTTAAGGATTCTAAATCCTTGTGGAACAATGCCCCTCTCTAGATAGGCTGAAAAACTGAAGCGTTGCCATTGTAAGCACTTAAAAGCACTTACTTTCCTTTCAAAGAGTTGTAATTTTTTGTTAAAATCAATGACATTCTCCGACTTAGGGTAATCACCATTTTCAATAGCAGAGCACGCTGCACCAATAAACTGCATAAGCGGATTGGTCTCAGAAGCAAGGAGAGACCATACAGAACTCACAGTCTTCAAAGTTGCCATCTCAAAGCTAACAAAGGGACTTCAACACCGACCCTTAGAGGTATTCCCAAAGGCAGCAGACAGAATAATGAACAAACAACAAACTACAAACATACATGGTGTCACATTGAAGAAACTTTAAAATGTGAAAAAAGCTATCTGCTGTCAATGTAAATGGGCCTTTCATTAATAAACTTCTAGTAACAAAGCACTCTTAGGCAAATGTAGTAAAAATGAAGACTAAGGATCATCTGTGCAAGTTATTTTCTCTACAGGCTTATACAACAGGTTCTTGACTCATGGAAATTGTGGACAAGTGTTACTATTTATAACCACAAACCAGGAAGAAGAACCAAAAAGAGAGCTGTGTGAATAAAATATGACCTTCATAATTTGGCTTACATCCATTGGCTTACTGTTCATTCTGTGTTCTTTGTCAAAATTATGAGCTGGTGATGAATGAAACATTTAACTAGAACTATTGGCCTTAAAGAGATAATGCCATTGTTATGGCCCAGGTGTCCCGGGCTCAGTTAGCATCTCAAATGTCTGATCACACTGGGAGGGGTGGTTGGATATCTACACCTGGGGGTTGGGGGGTGCAGAGCTGGCTGTGTACCTCACATGTCATCTCAGAGAATGAGTTGGAATGCAAATACATGGCATGGGGGCAGGCATTAGGCTCACCATGCCACCAAAAACCTTCATGGCTGCCTGAATGAAGACATCCTTGATGGATCTTGCCCTGTTACCAGGTAAAATTTTCAGGTAAAAGGATTAAATCAAGATGTCAACCTGGATGTAGACGTGATGGTTGACAGGTATGGGAACAAAAACTAGACAGAAATAAAAATTATGAAGGTAACGGTAAAAAGTCAGTTTGCCTTTTTCTGATGAAGATACAAGACATGTTATTGAGATGATGTACTAATAAATGTCATGACAGCCTTTTAAATATGCTGTGGCTTCATGCGTATTTGCTCCTGGTGCTTGCATAGTATGTTTTCACCTCCTGGGTTTCTCCAAGTCTTTTGGTTTTCTAATATCTTGACAGGAATGGACCCCATTCCTAAGTCAAAGTATGACTAAAGTTCATGAAATTAGTATTGTTTCGCTCTTTGATGTCAGCCAGAAGTGCTCATTGCAGCATCTGCAATGTGCCCAGAATTGACTCCTTGTGCAATTCATATGGGGTTACATGTTATCGGTAGCATATCTAATACTGCAAATTCCTTTTTATGAGACCTAGTAATCCTTCTACTAGTGTAACTGCTGGGGTTTCTTCTATCAAGTTACCCTCATTTCTGCCTGCAAATCCTGGTATTTTATGACTTTGTGTCTCTCTGTATAAATGTAAGACACTGTAATCACTGGGAGCAATTTCAGTGATCAGTGCTACTTTTGTCTTCTTTTCATGGTCTACTGTATCTGGTTTCCTTGCATCACTTTTTTTGAACTGTTGGTAATGGGTAATCCCTAAACATCATCATTCTCTATAATGTTTTATCGCTCATGTTTCAAAGCTTCTCAGTTACTTCAATTTTGAAATGTTAACATCATCCCCAATGAAACAGTCTTCACATTATTATGCCTTTCAGTGTACAGGCCCTTGTGTTTACTCTTTTTAGTTTCAACAAATCTTTTGGGTTTCTAATAGCATGAGAGGAATGGACCCCATTCCTAAGTCAAACTGCAATTAAAGTTCATGAAATTAGTATGGTTTCACTGTTTGATGTCAGCCAAAAGTGCTCTTCGCAGCACCTGCAATGGGCCCAGTAATGACTCTTTCTGTAATTTGTATGGAGTTACATGTATTGGTAGCATATCTAAATATGATTGTAGACTCTTTTTTTTTTTTATAAGACCTGTTACTCCTACTACTATTGGAACTAGCCGGGTATCTTTTTCCACATTACTCTCGTTTCTGCTTGCAAATCCCAATATTTTATGACTTTGTGTGTTCTCTCTCTCTCTGTGCACAGGACACTGTAGTCACTTGGTGTGGCAATTTCAATGATCAATGTTACTTTTATCTTCTTTTCTTGGACCACTACATCTGGTTTTCTAGCATCTATCTTTTGAACTGTTGGTAATGGATGATTCCATGTGATGTAAATTTCATCATTTTCTGTGATGCTTTGTGCCTCATGTTTCTAGTGTTTTTCAGCCACTTCAGTACCATAAAGTTTTCACAATCCCCAGAACAGCAGTCTCGCCACATTATTATGCCTTTCAGTATACAGTCATTCTGACATTAGTATGTCGCAACCAGCAATGAGGTGTGCAACTATTTTGAATTCTGAAACATGCATTTGTCTGTTTCTCTCACATGTTCAATGGACTTTGTAAACCAACGTATACAGTATTAACCTTTCATCTCTTGGTTTAAATTCACCTCTCCTTAACCATTCCTACATTCGCTCCTGATCAACATGAGGTTCTTCCAGAAGTTTTCTATACTTGTAACTATATTTATGCTTTCTCCTCATTTCTTCCCTTCTCATCTGGTCCTTCACTTTATATTCTTTCTTTTGTTTTTTGGCACATTCAGTTGCTGCCTGATTTTTATCTACTTCTGGTTTGATTTCCATTCCTGCTTGTTAGCGATATGCTTCTGCTAGATTAAGCAGAGAAGTCATCTTAGATTTATTCAACTCATGTTTCAAAACGTTCAATACATTTGGGTCTTGTGAGGTCAGCAGATATGTGTGGAGTCCCATGATTGCAGATCTATACTTGTAATCAATTCCAAGGATGCCCATCCCTCCTTCAGAATGGGGAATATATAATCTTGGTATGCACTGATTTTTATAAATCATTTGGTGAGCATGAAGCATCCTTCTTGTTTTCCTATCTAATCTATCCAGCACCTTTTCGGGCCAGTCAATCACTCCAAAACTGTAGGTTAGGACAGGAAGAGCAAATTGATTTATAGCTTGGATTTTGTTTCTAGATGTCATTGCCATTTTCAGGATTAATTTAAGTCTTCTAAAGTACTCCTTACTAAGTTTTATTCGCATTTGTTCATGTTTTATTGTTGAAACCTTCATCATTTTCCAAATATTTATAAACTCCCTCTTGCTCAAGTTCTTTTATATACATTCCTGTCCCAAACTGATGTTTTCCTGATGCTGCAGTTTTCCTGCTTTAAAGGCTGCTTTTGCACATTTAGCAAGACCAAAGGACATTCTTATGTCATCTGAAAAAGGTTTGATAACTTGCAGTTGTGCTTTCAGTTCTTCAGCTGATGAGCTATACAGTTTTCAAATCATCGACAAAGAGAAGATGAGAAGTCTTTGCACTTGTTTTCTAGGAGCCAAATTCTAGCCATGACCTAAGCTGTTAAGTAGACAGCTTAATGGGTTAAGAGCAAGGCAGAATATCAGAGGTGACTGGAATAATAAGTTTTCCTTTATCATGGCTTAATTGCAAAGTGGTCTGCCACGTTTCATGGCCACTGTAATGTAGTTGATCATTGTAGGCTGTATCTTATACATTTTTAAGCACTCTTTTATCCATGAATGTGGGATACTATCAAATGCTTTTTTTATAGTCAATCCATGCCATACGTAGATTCTTCCCCTTTTTACAGTTCTCCACTATGACTTTATTTAACAACACGTGATCCTTTGTTCCATATGACTTTCTTTTATTGCCCTTTTCTTCTACTGCCATAATTGAGTTTTCTTCTAAATGACTATAAACTCTGTTGGCATCAATTCCAGTGTATAGTTGGAAGACAAGTTATTGGTCTACAATTCTTAGAGTAGCTTGCAGGTTAACTTTTAAGTAGGAGCATTGTTTTTCTTGATGTTAGCCAGGTTGGTGTCTGTTCGGGGTGTGCATATAAATAATTGTTACTCAGGGCTAAATCTTTGGGCAAAGATGTTAATACTTCTAACCAGAAATTAGGTACTGCATCTGGGCCTGGGGTTTTCCATTTAGAGGATTTTCTTAACTTTGTTTTAATCTCTCTGGTTGTTACTTCATCCCATTCCATATCTTGTACCTTTAAACTTTGTATACTTTCTTTTACTTCTTCTATCCAATTAGCATATTTGTTATGTTCCATAGGATTTTCATAGATACTTCTCCAAAATGTATCTATTTCTTCTTTTTTTGGTGGTCTTTCAATTCCTTTTACCTTATTTCCCAATTCTCTATAAAACTTTTTTGGGTCATCAATAAATTGCTTATTTTGTACTTTTCCTTTATATTTATCTGTATATCTTCTAGGTTTTCCACCTGTGCTGAGATTTTTAGTTTGTTATTTGCGATAGTGCATGATAGATCCTCATCTGGTCTAATACTGCGCATTGCTTTTATCACAGCTATCTTTCTGAGTATTTTGTTGATCTTTTCTGTCTTCTATAATCTTCTAACAGTGGCACTTCTTGTCTTAGTTGCTTTATAGTTTTCTCTAGTTGATACCTCCATGATGGTATTCAATTTCTCCCCTTCCTTTCCCTCACTACCCTGTGTTCTTGTGGTAGAACTTTATCAGTTATTAATTTAGCTGCACAGTAATATATCATGTTTACTTCTGTTATATTGCATGAATCTCTATGGACAGTTCTAATTACTGCGTTCATTTGTTTTATCAAACTTCTAACTTTTTGGGTTTTATTGACCTTCTGCAGTCTATTTCTTTCATTGATCTTAATATGTCTATCTACCTTTATTAAGTCAAGCAATTCTTCTCTTAGCTTGGTTTCTTCTAGACCGAGGGTACATTTTTTGTTTTTCATTCCCTGAGGCATTCTATAGAAAGTTCTATTGCATCTTCCTGTGGCACATTCTCTTCAATTTCATCCTGTGCCATCCATTACTCTGTCATATGAGAACTCAGTGACCTATCACTCCTCAACATTAACTGCATCAGAGTTTCCACAGTGTCCTATTCCTTCCCTTGCTGTCCAGCTTCAAGTGGATGTTTATACTGGTTTTCTGTGGAAGGCTCCAAACTTTCTTCATATGGCACCTGACCAATTGCTTCCCATTTCACTGGTTTCCCCTTAATTTGGAGTTCCATTGTTCTATCCTGTTGTGGTGCTTTCTGAATTAGATTTTCTACACTAAGCCCTTCACTTTGGAGGTACTTCATGACCTCAGTTTCTAGTTTTTTTAACTTCTCCATTACTGATCTCCTTTTCTACTTTTTCTCTGTCTTCTTATTTTTTGTATTGTAAAGGTTTCCATGTCTGTATTTACTTTATTCCTTTACCTGTATTTCTCTTCAAATATCTTTGGTGCTGCTCTTTTTGTATTGATTAGTTTTGCTTTCTCCTTTGCATAGATATTACACCATATTAAATCTCATTTTCTTTTCCATGTCCATATTTCTTCTTCAGCCTGTCTCTTCTTACTTTGAGGACTTGTTTCATCATGCTGTGATGTGACCTGTGTTAGACTATCTACATCAAATCCTTCACTTTGCAGGCATTCCATAACTTCAACTTCTGTTTTTTAACTTCTACTTTATAATCTTCTTTTCTACATTCCTTCTTTGTGATATTTTATTTATTGTGAAAAATTCCATATCTGGATGCCTTTCCCTATATTTCTCTTCGAATATCTTTCGGGCTGCCTTAATTTGGCTTTGCCTTTGCATAACTATTGCACCATATCAAATCTCTCTTTTTTTTCCAATGCCCATATTTTTTTACGCTTTTCAAAAATACCTAGGTTTCATTGTTTATATTTTTGTACTTCCTCAGATGCTTCTTTTTTCAAACATATCAAAGTTTCTTGAGCTAGATACTGTTTTTCAAAAATCTGTTGAATTAATGACCTCAAATTTTTATTTGAAGCTTCTGACAGTTTTTCTTGCGGAAGTATTTTTCTTTCCTCTAACTTACCTCTTAATCTTTTTGCATATCTTGTGTCTGGAAATTCTGAACTTTTTGCATAATAGAAACAATACATAATTTCTTTTTCATCCTCAATAGTCCACTCTGTCAGCTTTATGATGCTTCTTTGGCCTATCAATTTTTGTGATTTCTGTGGGCTGCTACTTCCTTCTACAACAGAGGGTCCATCCTGCCCCTGGGCCTTGCCTGGCCCCATTGTAGGAATGGTTCCATATTTTGAGGATTCTACACTGTCTTTTTTCCAGTCCTGACACCAGTGCGCCTAACAGGATTGGGCACTTTTTTATCCTGCATGTTGTGCACCCTGCTATCTTTTCTAGTTTTTAACTTCTGTCCATGATATATGCTATACAAATACAGTCACCCTGTCACCCTGGTGAGATTTTGTGAAAACAGGGTCCACCTCATAAAGGTACTCACCAAGACTTAAGGATGAATTAATTGTCAGCATTACTACTCTCCTTTGCATGCTGACTTTTCATCTCTCCATTCGGACCCCTAATTTACCCTGTGTGTACTGCCTGATGTATGGGGAATTCATCTAGTCACTTAAACAACTGGAAGTCTTTGATTTACTATCCTTAAAAACCCTTACATATGACTCTCAGTAGCAGAATTCACTAGGAAGACAAAATGGAAAAAAAACCTTACAAGGCTATTACACTTTGGATGTGTGCTAGCATATCTTGGTCTAATCATGTCTGTGCATTACATCTGCTATTTACGGAGAGCACATTGCATCCATACCACCAAAGTGTATAGTAAGCACTGTTTATCAAAGATGTGGAGTAACATTTCAAAGGTCGAAGTATATGAATACTATTAATGCAAATGAATAACATCCACTTATGAGGTCTGTTTTTAGCACTGACTAGTCAAACTATAAGGCACTGCTAAGCATGCCCCATGAATAAGTGTTTACTGGAAGGAGTAGAAATTAATATGGACAAATAAATGCTGCCTCTGTTCTGGGACTACTGCTTTTGCATGACTGTTTTGGAATTCTTCATTTAAGGTTTGCACATTTGCATTGTATGTTGTCTTTTCCTCTTAAATTACTGCAGTTTACTTTAAAGTTGTTTTACTTTTTTCATGAAGTTTTAAATTTGTTGGTTTGGGTCAGTTAGCAAAGATTTCTTTCTATTTTCTGAATGCAAATGGATTAAATTTAGTTGATGTAAGAGAAATGCTGAAAAGGTTATTTAAGGTAAGCAGAACGGGAAACTATTTTGATATTTGGGAAGTACCACTGCCTTGGGACTGCTACTGCTGTGTGAGTACTGTGGAATTCTTCAGTTTAAGGTTTACACAACTGCACTGTCCATTGTCTTTTGCTCTTAATTTACTGCAGTTTACTTTATAGTTGTGTGATGCCCGTGCACTGGCCCAGTAATCAAGGAGCCTCAGTCCTCACCACTAACACCAGTGAGGGCCATGCACATTGGGAGGATGACAAGTACTCACACAGTAAAGTACAATTTCCCTTAAGAGCACACAGAGATTACAATCAGTCTGGGGCTGGTTTCTTCCCTCTCTCTCCAGATTCCCAATAAGACTCCCCACTGGCACAGCTATAGGGTTAAGTTCTCACCTGAGTGGTCAAGCCGAAACCTCTAGCACCATTCTCTGTCCAACCAGTGCTTTGTGTCCCTGCCCAAGTAGCTGACACACACACACACATGCACACGCACACACACACACACACACACACACACACACACACACACACACACACACACACTTTGTGATTTGATTTCTATACAAACACACAGACCCTCCTAGGGAAGGCTGGCACAGGTTCTCTAGCTATGCCCCTTTCTGTTCAGACTATATGGTAAAACCACCTGCCACCAACCACCCTTATCAGCTACTATAAAGGCCCCTAACAAAGGGTGTCCAATTCTACTGTGTAATGTTACTGTTATCCAAATAGTAAATGTGACCAAGGCTAAGGCTATTTAGGAGTGACCTATACAGTGTCACCAAATACATATGCAAGTAGTCTAAGAGCTTAAATGTCTCTATACAAAAAATCCACAATTAAAAGGTTTAAATATATTTAATAATAAATAATAAAAGCACAAGACAACACTCATTAACTCAACACAAGTGCCAATAGAGTTCAGAATCACACAAAATACTTTAAAACAACATTGTAGGGCAGTTTCACATGAATACAGACAACATCTAGACAACTCTTGCTATATTCTTATTTATCTTTAAGAGAAACTGTGTTCTAAATAACTTACTTACAGAGCAAAGCAAAGTGCTGATGATGTTATCAGATCGAGAACAAAATACAAAATGCACTCACTTTCTCTCTGAGATGGTTATTAAATTATTAATACACATTACTGCTGAATCATCTCAGATTACATCATTCTTGTCACCTCTGCCTAAGTTCCCAGGCTAGCAGAAACTTAAAATTTAACACGTCTCTGTTAAAAATACGTATTTATTTCATTTATTATGTATTTATTTATTTATTTATTTATTTACATTTGTTGAATGGGAAAGTCCGACTGAACACAGGTCCATTTTCAGCAGAGGCCCGGGGAGAAAAGCTCCACAAATTAAAATATTACAGATGTAGTTATAGATGAAGAATCCTAGCAATTAAAATATTACAAACATAGTTACAGATCAAGAACATAGTACATTCAATAGATAACTAGCATGTGTTCCATCCACGAAGTCATTGCAGATATTAACAATTGTAACAATAAGAAGTTACTGCCGTATAATAAGTAGATAGGCATGGAAGTATCAGAGCTTGTTGTAATCAAAGGTAGTTTGTGAGGTGAAAAAGAGGTAGAGGGTAGATGGAGTGGGAGAAGTTAGAGGGGAGAGTTACAAAGGCATAGCCAGCATGTTTTAGGTGCACTTTACATAAAGCCTTGAAGTGGATACATGATGGTACAGAGGTTATTGTGGGGGGGGGGGGCATAATTTGGCTACTTATCTCTCAGAAGCTGACAATTTTCTCTAATGAACTAGCCTGAAATTGGAGGGACGTCATAAAGCAATTACCTTGGAAACCTGTAATTGCCTCTGTTTCCAGACAATAGAAAGAAGCCCCTAGCCTAGATATCCTGTCTCTTAGCTGAGATAAGCTAACTTTATAACACATTGTAAAACTCTTTACTTATCAAATTATTTTCTTATAGAGTTTTGCAATTTAACTCTGTATATTCCAACTTCTACTAGGAAAACATACATTTGCATTGGCATATAGTTTATACACATTTCTGCTCTTTTCCAGCAGGGTGCACTGTGGTTACAATCTTGAAGCTCAGTACAAAACATATAGTTTTCTTACATTTTTAAGGCAAGAATACAAATCATAATACTGTTCACAAATGATATAGAATTATTTACAACATTCTATCTAGCTGGGCTGGCAGTGTCACATTTCTATATAAATCATATTAATATTTTCAAGTGACATATAATTATTTACAAAATTCCAGCTAGCTGAGCTGGCAGCATCTTGGTTTATCACCAGTTGTTTTGCTTTAACTTTTTCATGAAATTTCAAAAGTTGCTTTTAGTTTGAGTCAGTTGCATTGTTTCTTGTGTTGTGCTCTAATTTATTGCAGTTTGTTCAGTTATACTCTCTCCTATATTTTCTCACCTTTGTAATACTCACTGCAGTACCTAGAGTAATAACCCTTTTTTCTATCTTACTTTTAAAATCTGCAACATCTGAGGTAGGAATACTGGTCACTTGCAGCCTACAAACCACTTGTCAGGAATAATCTTGGGATTAGTGTTTTTGTTTTACTCGTGGTGAAAGAAGGAGCAGAATTTATTTCCCAGCCTTCACAGAGACTATCAATCACTGTAAGGTCTGAAAATTGCTTCTAAGAAACCAGCCTGAGAATAGTACCTGGTAAAAGAAGGAGCAGAGTAATATTGATTCCTGACTGTCTCTGCTTGGGCACTAAGAATGGAACTTGCTTGACTGGCCTGGTTGCCATTGTGGTGGAAACCTGTCATTTTTAATTCTGGACATTGTGCAGCTCAGATGCCTTGTGCTGAGCTGCACTGCATGTTATCCTGGGCATCTACCACTACAGGCTAAAATAAGCTTACAGAACCCTGCAACATTTTGGAATCAAGACTACTGTTCACAAAAGATCCTGCCATCCATTGCTCTGGTATCAACCTGGGATTACTGCTGTAGTTTTGCTTCTGGTGAGAGAAAGAGCAAAGTGACATTAATTCCTAGCAAAGTGTAGATATGGAAAGATCAACACTAGTATAGCCAAGTAGTAGAAAACAGATCAGTCACTACTATTCAACATTCTTGGCGAACCAAATTCTGTCTTTTCACTAAGTACAGCCAGAGTAGTTACCATCTAATCTAATTTAAGGGTATCATCCTAGGTACTTTATCCATAAATTTTAAGGGCATTCTATTGTAGTGTCCTTCCAAGCCCAGAATACTGCAATCAACCCTAATCCTCTACTCTCTGGCAATATGGTCTAATGGTCTGCTGTCTCCCCATCTGTGGCCAATCTGATTGCATTAGGTGTGCCAAGGCAGTGTAGCAATTGCATTATGCTTACTGTTTGTTCACCACTTTAGCAAACTGATATTACAACCTGCAAGGCATGTATGTATATAAGAAATATGAAGGTAATTCCCCTTGTATCAGCCCGCTGTTGGTAAAGATCATACGTCAAGAACACCACATTAATCACAACACACAGCTAAGTCCAGACATACACTGAATTTGCCAAAGCTTCTTAGAATGCACTTTAAAGGATCTCAGCCTTTAGCACACAATGCAACACTTACTTTTTCTTCACTCATACATACTGCAACTTCACATAAATAACCCCAAAGTTACCAAGAAAGAAGGTCTATGCCTATAAGACTCACTAAGTCTGCTTCTAAATAGGTAAATGTTTTAGCCATAGATGAACCTATAAGTAGGCATACAGACTCCATATTCACTAAACTGGACAAGAACAGGATGACTGTAAGCTGTGTGTCCAGTGCCAGGATCTGTCATGACACAAGGGTCCTAAGGTCTCTTAAACTTGACAAATTGTGACTACAACCTAATAGTGGCCCATATGGGAGTCCATCCAGAAGGATATGCAAAGAGACATGATGGAATCTAATATGCATGTGTTAGTGGAAGGGAAAAAAAAAACACTGGTCTTGACTAGTATCTTAACTTCACCAAGAATGATACCTAAATACAAAGACAAGATAATTGGCTTTACAAATTGGCTAAATAGTTGGTGTCATTCTAAGGGGGTGCAGTATGTGCCAGTGTGGAATCAGGCTGTAGATGAGACTTCCTGTTTTACCACAGATTATTTATACTTCTCATAACAGGGATTCTGCTTGTTGGCTGATAACTTTACTGCCCCTAGTGCCTTGTTAGGCAGAGTCATCACTTTGGAAATTCCTGCAAAGCAAACTCAAATTCAAATTTGGAAAACATCATGTTAGCACTACTCTGTGCTTGGAGTCTAACTAGAAAGGTGCCAGAACTTGAGGCCCTACTGCAACTTGAACATAATTGAACATATTCATATCTAAATAGTTTCTGAGATGTGGTTTCAATACAATGACAGCACTTCCTCTATATCACAGTGTACCTATCATTTCTTCAAGCTCTTGAGTATCTGTGTGTCTGGGGGGTGTTAGTATTTGTGGAAGGTCCTCCTTTATGTAGGGGAATGACTATAGCTTTTCTCCTTTCACTTGGTACAACACCTATATGGAGGTTGAGAGTGAACTGTGTTGTGGCTAACTTGTGCTTCATGCTATTTCAGATGCATCCAGGAATATTATCAGGACCCATCAGTGCAGTATTTTTAGCCTTTGATAGCACTTTTAGGACTTGGTCTTGTGTCATAGTTGGAGGTTTCAGGTATATCTTGATGGGCAGATAGAGAGGAGAGATGGTAAAAGAGTTAAATTTATCAGCCAGTAGGTTTGCTATATCTTCAGCCTCCATGTAGGCAACATCGTTCACAATCAGCTCATCGCATTGCTGCTTTGTGCTTTTGAGATTATGAATATAACTAAAAATGCCTTGTGATTTTCTTTGGCTTGGGTAGTTATTTTAGGCTTAAACTTGGCTTTGGTGGATTTTATTAAGCTCCTGAGTTGTTTGCTTATTTCAGTGACAAGGACTTTAACATTCTGGGAATTTCTCTTCTGGTCAAAATTCTTTTCCTTTTATTATAAAGCATGTTGATAGTATGGATACACCCTGTGAGTTTTTTCTGGGGTTTACCCTGCACTTGTTCCTATGGGATTGTAGCTGTTTACATGTTTTTATAGTGTTGTGTACATTTCTGTGTATTCAGTGGGGTTAACTGGGTTTGGTGTGGATTTGAAACTTGGCACTGCATCACTTAGGAGTAAGTAGTTTCTCTTAAAGAAATTTCTAAAGTACCTTGGGTGGAAGAGATCTCTGGTTTCAGTTTATTATGAAGTAGGCTGCTTTATGGTCAAACCTAACTAGTGATGGAGATGCACAAAGGATGGTGCAAGATTCTCCCTTATTACTAAGGACAAGATCCAATATGTTATTCCCCCCAGTGGGTACTCTGACTAATTGTTCCAGGGCATTTGTACTGACAAAGTCCAGGAATCCCTGTGCTTCTGCACTAGTGGTGGGGTAGGTTTCCCTGCCTATAGTTGGATAACTCTGACCACCTAGGAAAATTGCATTGGGTTTAAACCTGAGTAATTCCAGCTCCTGTAGATAGACATTGTGGCTTTTTTGTCATAAAGGGAGCTGCAAACTTAGATAATATATGGTATTGGGCCTTTCTGATGTTTATTTGGACATGAAGAAGCTGTAGTGCCTCATGCTGTTTACCAGCTTCATTGTAAGTCTCTTCTGGATGTAAATTGACATACCTGCCCTTTTCCCCTCCTGCACAGTAGCTGGTCTAAACATGTGGAAGGTGTTATAGCCCTGCACAGTCAGAGTACTCAGCTGTTATTAAACTATGTCTCAGTCACTACACAGACACCAATATCCTCCAGGGTGAGAAGGGCTTGTAGGGAGTGGAGTTTCTTATTTAGACTCATAGCATTGATCAGTAACAGCTTAATATTTTCCTTTGTTTGTTTTGTTATGTTGGTAGGCTTATCAGGTTGGCATTGCCTAAAAAAGCATTATGGGGTGGACAATGTGTTTGCCAATAATCAAAACCCTAAAGGAGGCAGATGAAGGCCATCCCTGGTGAAGCAGCATGGTCTGTCAATTATATTCTCCCAGACTGGCAAATATTGGACCCCCTTTGAATGACACTAAAAACTAACGGAATTATTGAAGTAGATTATTTTTTGCTCATATCACAGGATCAGCTTTGAAGTAGGTAGAATTCCTCAATGCTAGGCTTATGCCTGCTTTGGACATATAGTCTGACAGCTCTATCATGCCTCTCTTCATATAGTCCAGGTAGGTACACCTCAAGTCATTGACACTGGCATGGACTATGATAGAGTCATACTGGTACTTGTTGTTCATGAACATGAGTGCATACACGAACTGATGGATCCTGGCTCCAGACAAGCAACTAACCATCACTCTTTTCCTCTTGTTTGGCTCAGCCTGGTAAGAGGCACATCTCTATGTCTTACAACAAAGGCATCTATAACAAGAATATTTGGTTGGGATGATGCCTGCCTTGGCTTGGCATCTGTGACTTTGGGACTCCTTATGCTATGTGAGGAAGTAGGCTTCATTTACTGAGTGCGCTTTGTGCCAGTGTTGTGTTTTGGAGGTCTTTGAGGTTTAGGCACATTAATCTTTAGAACCTCTCCATTTGATAGATTATCTGTATTGTGATGGCCTTGGAGAGATGTGGCATGTGGTGTACTGGTGACGATTTTGGTGTCTGCGTTTACTGTGTGTGAGATTTTTGCCTACAAGGATATAATGTATGTATTTCTCTCACACATCGTGTTATGCTATTTCACCAAGAGATGCTTGTCAGACAACATGAGATGGTTCTTACACTGTTTCAAGATACCCAGCACAATCAGGCTGGCTAGAGAAGTTGTGAGGACATGTGGGTCCACTATGCCAACAAGAATGACTCTGGGGGACAAGAGTAGCTATAACTGCTTAGAGTTTAGTTTTAGAATAATGTTTGGGCAGACTTGCAACCGAGTATTTAAATTTCAATACAAAATAACTAGCCTGGAAACCTTTTTCTGCCAAGAGCTAGAACTAGTAAACTAATTATTATAAAAAAATAACTAATTTGATACTAAAATCATTGCAAGCAGTATCAGTGCGCTCAATTTTAAGCAATTTTATCAAAGGCCTTTTAGCCTGGTGAGTGGCTGAAAATTAGAGACTTTGCAAAATGATACTTTTGTTCTTATTGTCAACAGCCAATAAAGGGATAACAGAGCAGAATTATATTGCCACATTATAATAAAGGGCAGGCAACAATACATTAATTGGGTTTTAGAACACAACTACAATGGTGGGTTCATAGGTGTGTACTAGGCTAATGGCCCTGGAGCCTTTACAAGCCTAGCCCATCTGGCATCGTGCCGCCTGACGTTAGTTCCTAGTGCCTCTATCAAGTAGAGCCACTGGACTGATCCCCGGGGTGACCTTTCTATTTTTCATTCACTCATGAAGATTTCTTTTGAAGAGGGCCATTGAGGTGCTCTGCTTGACATGTATGGGGAGTTTATTCCAGAGCATGGGCAGTCTCTGGGTTATGAACCTGTCCCTCCAGCATGTTCTGTTGATTGTGGTAATGAGGTTGAGGTCTCTGGAGTGTGGGGTGCGGAGGGATTGTGATTTCTTTAGATATAACATTTCTAACAGAGCTGGGTCATACATGGCTTTGTAAGTCAAGTAGAGATCACCTCTTAGTAGACAATATGAGACAGAGAATAGCTAGAGGTTTTTGGGTCTGTCCATGTACAATATATGTTTAAAGTCTAGGGTCCTCTTCGTGAGGTACATTTGTGGCCTTTCCAGTTGTTGCATGTAGTTACACTACACTTGTACTAGGGACCTGGATCTATAAATATTTGTTCTAGGGCCCTGTATCTATAAATTCATGTACTAGGGACCTGCATCTACATGCAGTCCGAATCCAGTTGGACTTCATTTTTATTTTAATTTTTACTGTTTGTCTTGGAGCTTTTCTCCCCGGGCCTCCACTGTAAATGGACATGATTCCAGTCGGACTATCCCAGTCAACAAATGTAAAATAAAAATAAATAAATAAATAAATGTGTCTAGTGAGGTACATGCCAAATGAGGCATTATACTTGATGATTGGCCTAATGAGTGAAGAGTAGAGAGAGATGATGACCTCTTTCTTCCTTGATGCAAAACCCTTGGTAATGAGATGTGCCACATAGAAGGACATTATGACCACAGTGGCAATGTGGTGGCCAAAGGAGAGGTTGCTGTCAACCTGTGTCCCCAGATCTCTTATAATGCCTTCAGTGTTCAGTGGGCTCCCATCAATGTGATAATTAGTGGGAACTGAGTTTTCCCCAAAGGGGATGACAACGCATTTTTTTGATGTTAAGGTTAAGGCCATGGTTTCAACACCAGTCATTGGTCTCAGTGAGGGTGGGAGGGAGGAGAGAATACAATTAGACCCTTAACTAGTTAGGGTGTAATAACAACAGACCACTTAAACAGCATAAATGTAGTGCAGCTATGTACTGGAATTACTAATATAGGCTTAAAGATCTTAGCTAAAGCAGATTTAGTCTGTTAAAATGAATTTATCTTTCTTCCTATGTGTTCATAGGTAGGTACTAGACTATCTGCCCAAAGGCATTTATAAGCCTAGCCAGAATGTGTTGGCTTTTGCTGCCCCCTTAGATTAGTTCCCTGTGCCTCTGTCCTACAGAACCATTGAAGTGATCCCTGGGGTAAACTTTCTATTTCCCATCCACTCATCAAGGTTTCTCTTGAAGAGGGTTAGCGAGGAGCTCTGCCTAATGTAGATTGGAATCTTGTTCCAGAGCCTGGGAAGTCTCTGGGACAGGAATCTATCCCACCAGCACATCCTATTTATTATTGTGGTGAGGTTTAGATCCCTGGAGCATGTGGCTCGAGGGGATATGGTTTTCTTTAGGTGGAGCATGTCCATCAATTCTGGGTTGGACATGGCCTTGTATGTCAGGCAGAGATCACCTCTGAGTAGGCGGTATGCAACCGAGTGCAGCTGGAGTTTCTTCAATCAAGCTGCATAGGGCATCTGCTTGAGGCCAGTGATCCTCTTGGTGAGGCACTTCTGTTTAATGGAACTATTGCAATCATATCAAATCAAATGAAATCACACACTGTAAGTGTTACTCCTCTGCAGACAGATAATTTAATCATCATATTTTCACCTTAGTTAAAAACTCCTTCTGTCCGGCCTATGTAATTTTCAAGGGAATATCTATGGGATACAAAGAAGTCACCTTACCGCTGCATGCCCCCTTATCAGACCAGTTATCGAATACAGTGCCCTGTTTGGTACATACATATCAAAGCAATATTGCACAACTGGAAAAGCCTCAATGATTTTTAACCATGAGAATGGAAGGCATTAAATCCTTCATCTATTCTTATACTCAGTAATCTCCTGCTTACTTTGAGGTGATTTGTGTCTCACTCTTCAAGTCATGAAAGACCAAGTCCTATTTGGTCTCCAAGTTCTTCGCAAAAAATGGAGGATCTACAACCACTTGTACCAGGGACCTGGATCTATAAACACTTGTACCAGGGACCTGGATCTATAAACACTTGTACCAGGGACCTGGATCAACAAACACTTGTACTAGGGACCTGCATTTGCAACCAGTGGTACAAGGGACCTGGATCTATAAACACTTGTACTAGGAATCTGAATTTACAACCACTTGTACTAGGGACCTTGGATCTATAAACACTTGTACTAGGGACCTGGATCTATAAACACTTGTACTAGATACTTGGATCTATAAACACTTGTACTAGGGACCTGGATCTATAAACACTTGTACTAGGGACCTGGATCTATAAACACTTGTACTAGGGACCTGGATCTATAAACACTTGTACTAGGGACCTTCATTTACAACCACTGGTACTAGGGACCTGGATCTATAAACACTTGTACTAGATACTTGGATCTATAAACACTTGTACTAGGGACCTGGATCTATAAACACTTGTACTAGGGACCTGGATCTATAAACACTTGTTCTAGGGACCTGGATCTATAAATTCATGTACTACGGACCTGCATCTAAAAACTCTTGTACTAGGGACTTGGATCTATAAACACTTGTACTAGGGACCTGCATTTACAACCACTGGTAAATGTACCTGGATCTACAAACACTTGTAGATCCAGGTACATTTACAACCACTGGTAAATATACCTGGATCTACAAACACTTGTACAAGGGACCTGGAACAATAAATACTTGTACTAGGGACCTGAATCTATAAACACTTGTACTAGGGACCTTCATTTACAACCACTGGTACTAGGGACCTGGATCTATAAACACTTGTACTAGATACTTGGATCTATAAACACTTGTACTAGGGACCTGGATCTATAAACACTTGTACTAGGGACCTGGATCTATAAACACTTGTTCTAGTGACCTGGATCTATAAATTCATGTACTAGGAACCTGCATCTATAAACTAGGGACCTGGATCTAAAAACTCTTGTACTAGGGACTTGGATCTATAAACACTTGTACTAGGGACCTGCATTTACAACCACTGGTAAAGGGACCTGGATCTACAAACACTTGTAGATCCAGGTACATTTACAACCACTGGTAAAGGGACCTGGATCTACAAACACTTGTACAAGGGACCTGGAACAATAAATACTTGTACTAGGGACCTGCATTTACAACCACTGGTACTAGGGACCTGGATGTATAAACACTTGTACTAGGAATCTGGATCTACAAACACTTTTACTAGGGACCTGGATTTATAAACAATTGTACTAGGGACCTTGATCTATAAACACTTGTACTAGGGACCTGGATATATAAACACTTGTTCTAGGGACCTGGGTCTATAAACACTTGTACTAGGCACCTGGATCTATAAAAAGTTGTACTAGGGACCTGGATCTATAAAAACTTGTACCATAGACCTAAATCTACAAACACTTGTACTGATGGCCTAAATCAATAAATAAATTGCAAATACACAAGACTTACTGGAAGGATAGATTTGTAAATTAACGTTTTCCCCATCTATGGAATAGGTGACCACTACAGGTCAAGCAAAGTATTACTTTGTCTACCTTTAGGTCCTGACAATTAGAAGAATAGATATAAATGTACACCAGGGTAATCTTGTACAGCCCTACTCAGTTTGAAAGGTGATCACTATTAAGTGATTGTAAAGGGTGGTAAGAACTTTTAAGTGTGTCTATTTAACAGTGTATATGGTTAAGCACCTTATGGTTCATATGATTCCATGCTACTATTCTCATGTCCCTATAGTACTAAACTAGCTTTCTGTCCAGGATTAATTTCTCTGCCTTGTGCCTGTTGTATAAAACTGAACTGAATGATATGGGTAACTGAAGGAGGAATGTGTACTTCAGTAACCCAGTGTCAAGTGACATGCAATTCAAGTATCATTTTTAACATATCCTGTTTTAAATGCATACATCGCACATTCATGTGTGTTTATGTGCTGTTTGTGGCATTAGCTTTCTGCAGTAAATGAAATGCAGTAACCAGATCATCCTGATTCAAACCCAGTACATATTAAAATGCTAAACCTAGGCATTTCTGTATGTTCTCCTAAAATATGAACCTCAGTGCCACTTGCAGGTATTTGTTTGCCAACTTGTTATTGGTTTAAAGCAAACCTTAAGCCTACTTGTCTTAACAAATCCATCCGAGACTTTCATAGTGTGTCTTTTGAAATGTTTTAAGAAAGTCCTGGTGTTATGATGTGCTAAAGTGACTAGATGGCTTGTCATGCAATAGCTTTCTTTCTCTGTACTGATGTGATATTGCTATGAAAACTGTTCTCATGTTTCATTTTGTTGTTATTTCTCGTTAAAACTATCATAAGCCCTAATCTTATAGCCGAAAAAGAACCATTTGGTTCAGTCTACTCAACCTAATTAAATAAACAGATTCAGAGTGCAGTGACCCAGCATGCATTAAAACATGCATTACTCATACGTGTACTGCTGCTGCTTCATTTGGAGCAAACTTCATACTTTTATTATTTTGTTTGGTGAATAAATACATCCTCTTAACATTAGTAGAAAGACTGCAAAGACTGCATACCTTTTAAAAAAATAGCACATCTTGTAGATGTTCTGTGACCAAAATTCCTGACAAATATGTAGGAAAAAATTAAGTGATGAGACTAGGAATAAACGGGTTTATATCAGTCCATCGAAATGGCTGAATATCGAATACCAGATGTTTGAACTATAAAGTTCGAACACTGGTAATCATGAAGCCGTGGCCCACTGAATTCTTTCCCAGGGAAATAATTTGGTGGGCTGTTTCTGTGGCTTTGCGAGTATCAGGACTGTGGTGGGAAGTTACGGGTCGGGTTCAGGTAAGTGTGCGTTTGTGTGGATGTTAGGGTTAGGGCACGGGTTAGGTGAGTTAGGGTTAAGGCACGGGTGAGGTAGGTGTGCGATAGTGAAAGACTTTAGGGTTAGGGTGGGATAGGTGAGTTAAGGTTAGGGCACGGGTCAGGTGAGTATGCGATAGTGACGGACCTTAGGGTTAGGGTTTGGGTTAAGGTAAGTGGATAGGTAGTAGTGTATGTACAGTTTAATGTAGGGTTAGATGTAGGATTTTGAGTGTGTGTGTGTGAGGATTGATGTTGTTTTGGTGTGTTTTTGTTGCGTGTGTGTTTCTTGGAACAGCAATTTTTTTCCCAGTTTAAAAAATTGCTGTTTTAAGACTTCGATGTTTTTGCTGTTCATGGTTTGAAGTTCGAACATATGGTGTTTGAACTTCAGACGTTTCGATGAACTGATATAGACCCGAAATAAACCACAGGGCTGAATAGCAATAAAATATGAACGAAAGGGTCTTGCATGACTTAGTCACATCCATGCAAGATCTTCTAATTCCTTGTGATCCATTGCACTTCCCTGTCCACCATAAAACTGAATAACTTGTAGATAGTTTACTTTCAGCTGAATATTTCATCCAAATTCAGTAAGTGGAAGAGGATATAAGGGAGATAAGCAGAACCCAAAGAGAGATCTAGTATTACAAGTACAATTATGTGATGCAACCTTTATACTGACCTTTCATGGCAAGTAGAATTGTTGGTCACAAGGAAAGGAGAGCTGGGTTATTCCGATATTAATGAAGCAGACTTATTAAAAAGATGCCACAGACAAGACTGACCGCTATTTGCATAAGTGCAACTGTTGATACAATGGTAACTGATTACCAATAAGACATACTGTTTCCCTTTCATCACATAAGTATTTGTCTTTAAGGTCAGACGTCCAGAGCAGTGTTCGATAACTGTATGTGTCAGATCCTTATTTTCTTTATGTTAGTGTAACTGGTTGTCTTAGCTATCTTCTGCAGTGACTGTAGCAGCAATAAGGAAGTATATATCAAATCGGTCACTGTCTTATTAGAATAACCAGCTTTGCATTCAATATACAGAGTTTATTAGCCCTGCATTACTGAAGACCAAAGGTTGTTTAGAATGCTCCCAGAGACTGAAGACTGAAAGTTCAGTCCTTCTGAGGGAAACATAAACCCTACAGAACCTCAACAGCTTTCTAACAGTATAGAACCAGGAATGGCTGAAGACCCCTTCCTATACCCACCATATGGGGTAAAGAATGATGCTCCTGAGCAGATTTATCCATGTCAGCCTTCTTTCTACCCTTCAGGTGGTTCTTACCCTGGCAACAATATGGTTTACTGCCAGGGACCAGTTCTACCCAGTAATATAAACGATAACCATATGACTGTCATTGTCACTGACCTACCAAATACAACTGTGCAAAGGATTATTTATGCTACTCGATTATCAGGATGTTCTACTGTTTACCAATTGGAATAGCTGCTCTCCTTTTTTCACTGGCAGTAAGTCACCATGGGTATTCTGATATGAGATGATTAAAAAAACAAGAATCTGTAACTGTTATATAAAAGGGTGATGGGTAAATGTAGTATATTTTACTTGTAAAGATGTTCAAATTATTAATATATTTTAGATTAACGAAAGTAGCAAGGATTTTGTTCTTTTAATAAGTTAGCTGTAATGTATATTTTTCTAGCCATTTAAATTCTGATATTGCTCCTCTGTACAGAATGGCTATCTAAATCATGACTGGCTGTTTTCATGTTAACATGTAAAAGGAAACAAAAATATATTTTATTGTAATAAGTAAAATATATGGCAAAACTTAGCAGTGGCTGCAGAACTTGGATCCATTATCTGATCTTTTGAAATAAGTTGTAGATTCACAAGATGTGTTAGAAAGATATAGGGACTAGTCTTCTGTGTCATCTTTCTCATAGATTCCCATAGATTTTTTTTAATGTTTCATTTTTGCCTTCTGTTGCTTACTTGCCAAGATACATTTGTGTGTATCAGCTGTATGACTGAAAATTTTGACCATTCACAGTTCCACCATATTCAGTAGAAAATTGTTTAATGAATATGCAACATTTGTACTGAAGAAAAACATTCTACATACCTGGTGTGCCTCCCCAAAAACACACACACACGCAATCACACAATCACACACGCACGCACACACACACACACACACACACACACATACACACACACACACACACACAAAGCTGCAGTACATATCTGTGCAACAAATTTAAAAATTCCTTGCCTGAAATGTGTTAGAGAATCTTAGCATTCCAGTGAGGCTGTATAAGGTGACTGCATGCTAAGAAAGACAGGAAGAAACATGAGAAGAATAAAGCAAAGTCCTTATTGCCTGTAAGCAAATTGTTACTAGAGGCACTGTTACATATATTCATCGTAAATCAAAAAAGGTTTCTAGAAAAAAGAAACCATCAACATTCACAGCTGTCAGAAACTTGAAATACATGACTTTATTGGTATAAAAATGCCAAGTTGTTTACGTCACCTTATCAGACTTGCTTCTAATATCTGAAGTTGAGTGACATATTACGCTGCGTGTTAAATGTCCCAGCCTAGCTACCAGCAGCTCAGAAGACTATGACATTACTTGGGACGCTTCAGTGAAAGGGTGATGCCAATTCACTTCCACTGATGCAAAGGTGTCCAAATAAGTCAAGAAACCACTGCAACACTGAGGAAAAGGGTTAGCAGTATGCCATGCATACCACGTGTTCAGACAGAGCATTCAGTTCCTGTGTCATCATATGCACTTTGTTAAGGCTTGTGTATTAAGCTATGTCATTGGACTTTGGAGTATCAGACAAATGCTTCCGATCGCACACAGTACCTGCATGTCACCCTCCATCAGCATGACTGCTCATGCAGACACAGTTATGTAACATACATGTCCCTACCTCAGTCCATGCTATATACAGGTATACTGGAGAAGTTGTGTTAGAGTTGAACTGTCTCCATGGTGATATAGGCTCAGGATGGTGGTATGCCTGGTGCAGTGTGTGCTATGTTGCAGCAGACCCTGTTACAATGTGCATAGTAGACACATATGTTTTGTAATATAGATTGGGGGATGGGTTACTTGGATATTTGGTGGAACCCTGTGTAGTCCTAGCTTCACTAGAGAATTAAGTTGTTGAAAATGTTACATTTCAGCTTACTCTGCTTGAGCCAAGAGTCATATCATTTACTGCAAAACTGTCCTGTGCTGGCTGTGCTAGAGCATACCATAAGCTCAGCAGTTAAAGTGATGGAGAAATTTTAAGACTGTCATACCAACCCAAGTTTTTTAGGTTTCAGGAAGATCCCATCTCCATTAGGTAACATGAGCCTTGGTGTAATGTCAGGTTAAACACCCTTCAGAAAATCGTGTAACAGATGGAACAACACTGGGGAATTTTTGACTTCTAGAGGGCAAAAATTGTACTGATGAACCGTATGCTTGTTACCAGTCTGAGATCTTGTGCAGTAAGACAATGTCCATGTCTAGAGAGGATTTCATCTGCATATCAGTCAATCAGCAGTGGTCATCTGAGTGGGAGACATGCTGTCTAGCTTAAATTATACGCTTCTTCATCTTTTGGCAATGATATGCTTGCTATTTTTTTTTTTTTAGATAAGGACTCTTCATAGTGCATCTTTGAATGCTACTATGTTCTTTATTTGTAGGATTGTTAATTGGACATGGAGTGATTTTTCTGATTCTAGATTATAATGGGTTTGTGTCCCTGGTTTTGAGGATACACATGGTGTCTTGCAATTTGGAATCAGGTTGATCAAGATTAGTTGCTGAAAAAAAAGATTAGTTGCTGCTTGTCAGAAGGCTGCAGGTCCTGATATTTATTATAATGGTATGGCTTCCGTCCTTAAAGAAGCTTTGGATATCATGTCTATCCTTTATGAAGTTTCTATTCTAAGAACGCTGTGAATGAACATGATATGCAAATCATTTTAGATAACTCATTAGCCTTAAAGCTGTATACCCATCCATGATGTCCCCTTTTATATTAAAAATGTTTATATATTGTTTGACATAGCATTTATTACACAGTATTGATCACTACAGATTAACCTTGACTGACATAGCATTTATTACACAGTATTGATCACTACAGATTAACCTTCACACTATAATAAGCATTTTATGTGCTATTTATATCAAAATAAAACAAACAAATTTTAATCAACAAAACATTTAGGTCCTTAGAATTATATTAAACTCTGAAATAGATGTATTGTTAGGCAAGTGCCTAACATGAGAAACAATCATAATGATGATTAGAGATGCTTAACAAAAACTTGTTAAGGACAGTTAAGTGCTCCTGATTGGGTTTTATGCTAGGGATTAGAGGTGAACAGTACTGACCGGCAGAAAACATCAATAAGATAAAATGCTTTAAAAGTTGTTAGAATATCACTCTGCTATACTTACAAACAAAAAGTTTATCAGAATGAAGTGTTTAACAGCTTTTAAAGTTGTTATTTCTACTGAGGGTCACATCATTTCTTTCTGCTCTCTGTTTGACAGCACTAAGTGCTTTATCAGTTTTCAAAGTCATTGAAAGCTTGTAAAACACATAGCACTAATACAGCTCTCGGTAACTTTGAGTACATGGAGCAGATAAAGCTCCAAGCACTATAAATAACTATAATTATGTGTCCAGTCATAACCCTCTATTGTGTGTTTTCAACATGGATGACAAGATTATCCTGTCTTGCTTCTCTTTCTTGTAGTGATGTTTTGGCATCCATGTCTCTAACACATAATTAACTGATTATAATTGGAAACACAATCATAATCCTCAATGTAGTCTATAGACAGTTGCAATTCCACTCAAAAATTGAGAAAAATAAAAGCTTGTTATGCACAGTTGCAATTCCACTCAAAATTTGAGAAAAATAAAAGCTTGTTATGCACCTTTCTAAAATCAGAAAGGTACTTAACAAGATTTGGTAACTATCCCTAAGCACTGTTAAGCTTGTGTCTCACTCTAGTGATTACCTGCAGATAGTGTCAGCCAGCAAATACAGCAACAGCAGAAGGTAAAGAAACAGCTTTGAAAGCTCCTAGTTATTTCACTCCCACAATTACAAACAAAAAGTTTATCAGAATGAAGTGTTTAACAGCTTTTGAAGTTGTTATTTCCACTGAGGGTCATATCATTTCTTTCTGCTCTCTGTTTGACAGCACTAAGTGCTTTATCAGTTTTCAAAGTCATTGAAAGCTTGTAAAACACATAGCACTAATACAGCTCTCTGTAACTTTGAGTACATGGAGCAGATAAAGCTCCAAGCACTATAAATAACTATAATTATGTGTCCAGTCATAACCCTCTATTGTGTGTTTTCAACATGGATGACAAGATTCTCCTGTCTTGCTTCTCTTTCTTGTAGTGATTTTTTGGCATCCATGTCTCTAACACATAATTAACTGATTATAATTGGAAACACAATCATAATCCTCAATGTAGTCTATAGACAGTTGCAATTCCACTCAAAAATTGAGAAAAATAAAAGCTTGTTATGCACAGTTGCAATTCCACTCAAAATTTGAGAAAAATAAAAGCTTATTATGCACATTTCTATAATCAGAAAGGTACTTAACAAGATTTGATAACTATCCCTAAGCACTGTTAAGCTTGTATCTCACTCTAGTGGTTGCCTGCAGATAGTGTCAGCCAGCAAATACAGCAACAGCAGAAGGTAAAGAAACAGCTTTGAAAGCTCCTAGTTATTCCACTCCCACAATTACAAACAAAAAGTGTAGCAGAATGAAGTGTGTAACTGCTTTTAAAGCCATATGTAGTTCACAGGGGCACTTAGTTTCTGCATGCTGTCTGACATCATTAAATGTTTTAATGGCTTTCAAAGGTTTTAAAAGCAAGAAAAACATTTTGTGCTCCTGCATTTTCTTTCTGTAATTTCTGGAACATAGAGCAGATAAAGCTCCATGCACTACTTCCAAAGAATTCTTAAGTGGATTCGCTGATCATAAGCCTTATTATGTATTCTCAATATGAATGCCAAGAATCATTCTTCAAGCTTCACTATTCAGATAAATTTTTTCGAACCCATACCTCAGACACATAAGTCGGTTATGAATGGTGATGCAGTCATAATCCTGTCCATCTCATCTTCTCCTTACCATTGCTTATGAACAAGGTACTGAGGTACTTAGACTCTTCCCCTAAAAGGGAGCTTCCATTCATATTCTTTTCTGGAATACCACCATTTTTCAGACCTGGAGATGTCGATTCTCATCATATTCCCTAACAATTCAGCACCAAACTGCTTGACTTCACATCACGAGTGGCCATGACCAAGATCAAAAGAACAAGATCATCTATGGATAATAGATTTTAGTAGAACTGATAGTTACCTCACTCTTCGTTTTGTTCTTCTCATAATAGATTTTGTCACTATACAATTTTATGCTTCCTCCTCCATCCAGTTCTTATCTTATGGGAATGTGCTTGCACTGTGGAGTAAGATGTAGCAGAAACAGACTAACTGGGGTGAACTCAGTAACGGACCTTACCAAACTAATTTAGTAACTGAGATATGAGACCTTTGCACTCATGTAGCATTTATAAATGCCATTAAGTGAAAATAGCATGTACCATTAAGATATTTATTTTCTAAATAAAGAAAATAGGACAGTAGTAATCAAAATAAACCACACTGAAATTATCTTTTCAACTCTCTTTTGTTGATAATGACATTGTCTAATAAAGATTAACCAGACACACAGAATGAAATACTGTTATGGTAACTGGCTCACTGGATTAAGAATCAATTACTAAATTCTGCAGATTCAGCTCAGTTTCCTTCAACAGTCACTGGACATAACACATATCACAACATCACCGTACAAAACTTATGTCACTGGACAGGCATAAACAGTAGAGCAGTTTAGCACAGAGACTTAAGGCTACAAGCTGCTAATGATATTCACTGTGTAGTCTTGGGTTTGATTCCCAAGTCTCCGTTTACCTGCCGTGTGACTGTGTGGAAGTCACTTTAGCAGACAGTGCTCCCAGGCTTCCACTGAAAATCAGCCTTAGCTCATTTGCACACTCCATACATCAAAACATGCCTGGAAGGATATCACAACAGACACTTTTCCATCTCCCAGAAGAGTCACTTCCAAGTGCAGTCAGAGTACATACTAAGCAGTATGGGACAGCTTTTAACTTTCTGTCACTATGTCTTGGAGGAGTAGAAATGCAGAAAAAAATGAGATAAACCTTTTGGATTTTTCTGCCACTGGGATGACATATATGCAGTTATCAGGTTAGCTGCAATACACTGTATTAGCACAACACAATTCCACATAGCAGAGAACACCTTGAACTCTCCCTCAGAGGAAAATTGATAACTTCTGAAAGGTTTACTACACTTTAAGGTACACATGAACTTGGAAGCATTCAGCTTAGCTGACGTATTATTATCTTCAAGGCTATTTAGAAATTACTGTAGTGCTAAAGCATCTTACTTAGCACTTTCACCAGAAATACTGTGTGCTCATGTCAACCCTGTACATGGTACTCATGGATAGAAGTTGAGAGATTGGCCATGTGTGAAGGTCTTGGATTAAGATGGATGTCTTGGACCTGAAGGTAGTATTGCCAGAGATCTGAAAGAGTCTCCATTGCTCCATTAGCCATGTAGATAAACCATAGCATGTTAGCTATTGCTGCACCTTTCAGTTCATTGTGTGACTGTAAGTTCAGGGAGTTGAGATCTACATCATGTCTGGGGAATGCTGTTAATATTTCTGCACTTTTCTGTCTCAGAGATCTCAATGGGCTGAAGTATTGAGGATTTTGAGGTACCCTACCTTACTAAGCTGCTTGCTACAATCGACTTAATATGTTCTACACTCAATCTGCTTTGGGCCGTTACTGGTTCCAAAGATTATCTGGAGCCATTTAGAAATTTTTAATATGCTTACCAGGGACTGCAGTTTTGAAATTTACTGCATATCTGGCTGAAAGAACCCTCAACATTCAGTCATTTTTAAATGTTCTCTTAAGAACCATTATTTTAATTGACATATGAGGACCAGCTATAAAAGTAGCCTTTTGGCTCATCAGGTTGTTATTATTTATGTCCTATTTTAAACATTTTATTCCTGCATTTAGCCTTCTACTAATACTTTATGGATGTTATTTATTTTATAATTTTAATTTCAAAATGCTTAGGTTTGTGCTTTGTATACTTAAATAAACTTGAATTTAGGATGCATTAAGCATTTTTTCATGTGCACAATTTACACCTGCAGTATCCTGACACTCTCCTTTGTTGATCTATTTATGGTAGCTTACATGAATAAAGACACCTTCAGGGATTCACAGACAAGTTCTGCGTAGCTGTGTAACATTTAATAGCAGGCACCCCATAGCAAGTAATTACCTACAGCCCAACAAGGTCCACCACAGTAAAGTGTCAACCCATTTCATCATATAAATGTAGAGGAAAGTGGGATATAGGAAAGTCGGAGAAGGGGGACTTGCAGCAGAAGAAAGCACACAAGGGTAAGCATAAGGAGTAAAAGGTGAGGGGAAGAAAGGGATATTTTTGTGGGAAAGCTCCCTTTATAATGCATGAAGATGAAGGGTAATTGAGGAAAGTAGTGAGGAATGGCTGTGGGAGGGGGGGGGTAAAAGTAAATGAGAAAGGCCCCGAGGCATATAAGCAAACATAAAATGCAAACACAGTTAGGCAGGGATGATATACAGACAAAATCTGGGACCAGAATGGATGGACACAAACCAAGAGTGTGTGTGGACACCTGAAGATGGGGAGAGGTGGGCAACAAATAAAGTATGGAGGTGACACATAATGCAGGGATCACCTGGATGGGGACTAGGGTGGGGTACATTGCATTCACTTGTCTGATCCAGAGGCCGACAGACACATACATCAGTCATGTCTGTGACTGACATCATATGCAGGCTCTAACTCTGGTCCTCTGATAGTCAGAAGCTGCAAGTCTTGTATCTCGACCAGTTGTGCCAGGTGGCATTAAACAGATGAGAAGTAAAAACCCAGCTGTCTCTATCCTTTGATGAAAAACAGCCTCCAGAACTGCCAGCAGAAGACCACAAATGATCCCTCTAAGTCCCTATCAGAAGAGAATACAGTTTCTCTTTCCTGAGAAGTGGCCACGGAGACCCTCCAAATCACTTTTAGCAAGGAGATCTCAATTGCCCTGCTGAGATGCTCACTTGGGTACTACTAGTGACCTAGTGTCAGAGCTTTTGGCTGACAAAGCCCAAAGTGACCACATTAATATACATGTTACACATAACTTGCACCTAACAACCGAGTGAGTTGTTGTCTGCTATGATATCCCTCCACATTGGCACAACATCTCTCAGTCACAGTAAAGCAAAATTGAAATAACTTACCACACTTGTGGACTGGTTAAAAGAAAAAAATAATATAGATGTCTTGTGGTAAAACTCTGCCTCTCTCCTATCTCTCAGTCTCTCTATCTCTCTTCCAAATATCTTCCTCCCACTCTCTAAGCAGGCCATAATGATGCCATTGCAGGTGACTGTGTCAATGCCTGTATTGTTCACCAAATGGATGATGCCATTTGCATCACATACTGTCCTGGCAAGCTTGTTCCAGACATTCACATTATTCAATGAGCTATCATATTGACTCAAAAGGTCCTCCTCAAAGTCCTTATGGAGGCAGAACAAGAAAATCCTGTTTTCCTTCAGACATCAAGTGGGAGCCATGCTGTTTCCAGCACCTGAGAAAACCACATCCATTTACACAGGTTCACTTGAAGAGCAAAATGATGACTTCATGCAAACAGACACACATTTAGACTTCAAGTAGTACTCATCATAGTGCTAAAATGCGTTCCTACAAAATGTCTGTCATGAAGAGCCACAGCACTGCAAAAAGTACAGCCTCAGTGCATGGCCATAATGTACTTATGTGTCCCTAGTCTCAGCATGAGTAGGGTATTGATGGATAGTGCATTGTGTTAAGGTACCATTTCAGAGACAGGGAAACTAAATCTTTCATTAGCATAGCCACCATGCTAAGAGGCCTCATTATTGTGATATGAAGTGCTGGCAAAAGATTGTGTGCTGGATAACAGCAACACGAACAAAGTGAAAGTGATGTATAGGGCTGTGGGAACACAGAACAAATTACATGGTCCAGCTGTGAAGGCGATATACCCTTGGCTATAAACACATAGGGTATGACAAACCACACAACCACAACATGATAGGTTCTGTATGTAAGATAAGGCATGATAAACAATTTTAAGGGAGGGGACAGCGTATACAGGACATTACAGGAGTTCAATACAATAATGCAGGAAGTGGTGCCATGATAACAAGTTCTTTGCTACATTGTGTATGTGAAAAGGAGAATAATCACAGTACTATAAAGAGCACCTAATGGCTGCTAAATGGGGAAGTAGAGTGTATAAGTGCAGGACATCCAAGAAAAGCTCTTGCACACATAGAGACATGGATCTTGGATGCTGTACATTTGCTGGATCAAATATGAATTACTCCTTAATGGTGCATGTAATAAGGCATCCCTTTATGGTTTATATATGTTCCCACAGTACTACACCATCCTTGCCATGGGCTGCATCAGACCTCAAGACTGTAAGCCACCATGCTGCACAACGCCAACCTTCACAACATGGCACCTCCTCCTCCATCACTAGAGGATGTGGTCCCTGACCTCCTACAACCTGCTATGAGAGTGCGTGGCTACCATGTCCATCTTGCATGGCCCTGACCCATATGATACTGTCACTTTTCACTGCATCCTCCCATCTGAGCAAGTGATGGCAATTGTGCCTTGTCCTTAACCTGTGTATTATAATATCTGATCTGCTGTGTGGCCAGTCCATCAGTCCATGCAACCTCTTCCATAGCCTTGATTTTTTTAATGCATGCATCATTTTATTCTGTGTTGTCTGAATCATGGTCCATAATCATGGACCAGACTCTGCCTCTTTGCCAGTGCCACAATGTATTGTGGTCACTTCTGTCTCACAGGTGGTACCACTTCTGTTTTCTTATCCACTTACTGTCTGCCCTGCTCCCTGGCTGCTTGTCTTACAACTAATATGGGAACTATTGGTATTCTCTATGCAAATATAGTTGTTTCTATAAAACTTTGTGATGTAACATGGCGCATGCAACAAAGACTTGGCTGCATGTCTCTAGTACATACTGCATGGCATACTGAAATGCATAACTGGCTACAATGAGGTAGCAAAAGCATTCCCTCAGTGAGCCAAAAATACATTTCAACCAGGTTTATGTATTGTATGTGAAATCTGCCATGGTCTAGGGGTCATCATCCATAATTCCAATGCATATCTGGCATCACTTGCAACAGAGAATAGTGAGACCACTATATGTGGCCTGTTACTTGCTTGCATAACAACTGCATGTATTAGTCTCTGTACCTGACAGCATGTGCACCTACTGACTAGATGCTACTACTGAAGTGCCCCAGTATGAATCATTGTCATATGTGTGGCATATGTGTGACTCATGGGAACTGCCTGGGAGGAACACAAAAACATTACAAATAATCCCCTGTGCACATTACTCACACCTGATTGTTGAATGCCTGAAAGGCCTTTGGGCTAATGCATCTTACACCCTGTAGATGATATGGTGGCTTGATGATAAAGTTTGTGTGTGTGTGTGTGTGTGTGTGTGTGCGCATGCGCACACATATGCATGTTTGTTTGTAATTGTTGTCTTCTGGGACCTCAGTAAAATAGGCTATGCTGTAAGATGCCAATACCGTGGTGGTGCAGTCCTCTGCATTCCTTGGGAACCATGTATGCTTTTCTGTGTGCTGCAGCATAATGTCGAAGAACCATAGGGGGCATATGTTTTCATATTGATTGTACATTTAACTCAGACTCAAAGCATCAAATCCCACGCATGGAATGCAGATAACATTGAATGTAACACCATAGACTTCCTAATTCCCCTCCCCAAAACATACACACACATATTACATACCTACCTTCAAATAAAATACTTAAAATACTTAAGAAAATAGAAAATACTTAAAATGGAAAATTGCAAAACAGTGGAAAACAGAGCATAACGGCTTACCCACTACACCTTGATCGCCATGCACAAAATGGCACTGGACTGCAATTTATATAAGTAATTTGAAGTACATAAGACAATTAAAACATAATGTTTTTGGAGGGGGAGCTTACAAGCTCATTGCTGCAGTTATTAACATCTAATTGACTGAAATGCCAGTACCAAACCTACACCCGACTGGCAACTTTTCGGAGGTGCCAACAGCTCCTCTGATTAACTTGCACCCAAGGCAGCCACCTCCTTTCCCCCATTGTATCTGCTGTAATTGATATTAGTTTGTGTTTCTGTATTCCCTGAGCTTCTTTAATCTGGCATATATCTTGTTTGTCACTAAAGAAGTCTTCTGTCTTTTGTCATATGTTCATGTACTTAATAATCTTTAGTTCCTCCTGTATCTTTAGCCATTTTTGGTGATGGCAATGTAAGACCTGTGCTAGTATATGGTTCTTGTAATTGTAACAGGACTTCATATCTGCACTTACTGAATGCTGACCATGGATTCAATGGTGGTAATTCTCTTGTAGATATGAGTAAGTATTGTTTCACTCTACATTGCTGCACAGCTCTTTGGCTCTAACAACTCAGACATTAGTTGCAGTTTTGCTTCTAGTGTTCTACTGTTTAACATTTACAAGTGAGTAGTCACATGAACTTCAGACACATCAGCTTTAAATAAAACATTATTGCAGAGCTATTTAGACTTCAACTGCCCCCCCCCCCCCAACACACACCTACCTCTCTGTCAGTGGCACAGTTTTACGCTAACAACTTGATCAAAGAAATGTGGTATTAGGACATCCTTGTAATACTCAAGATTTTTCTTTCTATGGCAGTTAAACACCAGCAAACATTTAGTCTGCTTTTAATACTGTTCCTGCACCACTACCTCATTGCTCAGCTAAACAAGTTAGGGCATGAACCTCTCTGCATGTCCGCTCTCCAAACTGCAACTGTAGGAGGTGAAACCAGTTTCCAAGTGGATGTAACATACTGCTGACCTGTCATTACCAGGAATCTAAAGGTTCATAGGGTCCTATACAATCACTCTACAGACCATTACAAGCCAAGCCTATAAATCATGTTCAGAAGTTTCTTCCAGCATCAAGGAGGGCAACAGAAGATAGACCGGGGAATAATCTAACACTGCCTATCCAAATATCTTGGCATACCGGGAAGGGGGGAAGGGTACTATTCTGCTTGACAGGTAGTGGAAGTTTGCTCTAGTGGAAGATATGCTGGGATATGACTCTATCATACCAACATGGCTGTAGCTTATCTACTCATTGATGAAAGTTTAGGTTATTTAACTGGGTACTTAATGAAACAATTGTTCTGTAAAGGAATAGAATTTTAAGGAGGAGTGGATCTTTTGTGGCTGAAAAGGATAGACACAGATAACCATGGAGAAGTCTATAAATGAGGGCTGCCAATCTGTCTGGATTAATGAGAGACTGGAAGCAATTAACCTTTTTTTAAGGACTCCCTGGAGTCTCTCAAGCTGAGTGATATGTTTGGACAAATAAAAAGGGCAATATATTAATGAGTGGGTCTGATTAGAGATGATTAAAGGGGAATTAAAGCTTATTTTGATCTAGTGGAGATGCCTTTGGAAATTAGTTGAGCCAGACAGAATGATTTCTGAGCTACTCTTGAAACATGATGGTCATAAGATAAGGAACTATCAAGATTGCCCAGTTCTGTCATGATAGTGCCTTAATTAGAGAGGGTTGTTGCCTATGTAGTAGGATGTGGACATGGTTTGTTTACCAAAATCAACTATACTACATTTATTTTGAGGCTATTGTCTTTGTACCAGTTGTCAGCATAGTCTAAAATATATTAGAGCAACTGAGAGTCAGTGGAGGAATGAATAATCACACCTAATTTATAATAGTTTGCCAACTTAGACAACCATAGGCCAAACCTTTTCTTTCACATTCTGGAGCAACCTCTCAAAGACCTACCTGCATATTAATATCGCTTTGGAACAATTAACCTAAGATCACAAATATTTTACAAAAGCACCTCTGTCTTTTTTCCAAAACTGTACTGACTTCTCACACTCTTAGAAAACGTGCTTCCATAAGCCTGTCATATCAACATGGTAACAGTAGCAATGGTGGGAGTGTGGGTTGGATTTTAATCATATAAGATAACCGATATGCAATAGTTTCCATAAAAAATGAACACTGGAGTGACCCCACTCCCTCTTTCACTCCTAGATTGGCTTGATCTTGCTCATTCTGTCAAACTTCTCCCTAACCTATGTTCTCAATTAGTCCAAAATTGAAGGGGGGGGGGGGTAACGTTCAGGCTTTATTATATTAAGCTAGTTTCAAAAGCAATACATTCCTGTCAACTTTACCAGCTGTGAAATCTGCCAAACACTCTGCTAATGTATTTTGTCAGGCACTGTATTCAGTGTTTCTCCTTTGTAACACGTCATAACTGGAGATGTTTATGAAAATCTTTGTATAGCATATAAACTTTTGAACTAACTCCTAAAGTAAACAGAGGTCTTGTTAACTCTGATGTTAAATCTAACTAATCCCAGGTGGTCTATGCCCTGTTGAGATCTGGGTACCTACTATCCTGAAGCTCTTTGGATAAATTAATTGTGAAAAGCAAATTTACTGTTTTTGTATGTATATCATTTTTGCTGTACTTTATGTAGCACCTTGTACATATAAACACTTACACTGCTATCATTTAGAATCTAGTCTGCCGCCAACCAAGTTTCTGAAGGCAGTTTTATTTTCTGTTTCTCCATGGCATTCTATGTATTCCCTTTAAACAGCCTAACCAAAGCATCATGTGACTTCCTTTAACATACTTAATTGAATTAGGTATTCATAATCTACTTTTCCTTAAAGCCCATAGTCTCTTAGGCTAGCAAATAAATTGTAATACTAGTACTCATCGCTGAATTTCGACTCTTTTAGTTAGAGTGAACCCTATCATATTGATAACGTACAGTCACTTTGGGACTGATGACATCATAAATACTAATAACCTATGTTCCAGGAACAGAACTAGTTGCTTCCACTTTTTCAAACAACGTTTAGTCTCTTCTAGAAGCTTGTTGAAATTGAGTGCTTTTACATCTTGTGCTGAATGAGCAATACAAACTCCTAAATGTTTGAAATGGGCAGTCTGGTTATCACAGAGCACCTATCCAATATGCAGTGTGACAGGATATAATTAAACCCTAGCATATCAGTTTTGGCCAGATTGATACAGTATCCTGCTAACTGCCTGAATATTTTTAATAATTCCCACAACACAGGGTGAGTTAAATCTTGGATAACTAAGTATTTATTTATTTTTTTTATTTATTTTACATTTGTTGACCGTGCTAGTCCAACTGAATATATGTCCATTTTCAGTAGAGGCCCAGGGAGTTAAGCTCCACAACTCACAGTAAAATGATTTACAGTAAATGACATTTTACAAATGGAGGTACATAGCCGATTTTTGCAATACTTTATGATTCTGCTTACAAAATCTTAGTACATATCAGCTATTTAGTTATACAAAGAAATCTCTAATAACAATTTAAACAGTTAAATCACACTCTCTTTATTGATAATAGAAAAGTAAGTAGCTTATACAGGTATGGAGATTAATAACCAGAGGTAAGTGACGTAGCTAATCAGGGTTAGTACAGGGGCATAACCAATGTGATTTAAAGTATGGCTTCTGTTTGCTTTTAAATAATGTTATAGAGGAAAGGGAGGTCAGGTCCCTGGGGAGGGAGTTCCAGGTTTTACCAACACTATTAGTGAACAGAGAATCACCAGCTAAATTGTTAGTTTTACTTATTTGTACAAGTAGTTTATTTGATGAGTGTAGGGTCTTGAAGTTATTATACGGGGTGATAAGGTTTGTACGTGTAGTTGTGTTAGTAGGTTGATATAGGATTTTGTGGATCAGACCCATTAGCAGCAAAAAAACTTTCTTTATGGATCTCTTCTCATAGCTGAATCTCTCTAGCTAACTCTCTCTCTCTCCCTTGTTGTATGGACCAGAGTCTCAATTAGTATGGTGGATAGAAGGGGCAAAAGAGGGCATCCTTGGGACGACTGCACTGTGATGAAATAAAACCAAAAATGTTCTGACCTGTTTTAAAAATGCAGGAGTACCTTTATACAACCTCCAAGTTGGACATTCAGTTATCCTCAATGCTAGATGAATATATTGCCACTGCAGCTTATTGAATGCTTTTTTGACCCTATAAGTAATACTTGTCACAGATTCATTTTTTTATACAATGCCAGAAATGTTTTTCCTAACAGCATCCATAGCTTGATTTCTTTAATAAAACCATACTGATCCAGTGAATCAACTTGCCCATTGATTTCTGCATTTTTGTAGCCCAGATACTCATATAAATGTAATCTGTTTTTAGTAGTAGGATGTTACAACACACCCTCAGCTGATACTGCTGAGGGTGCAGGTGTTTTTATGATGTTGCATCCAGACCCATTCTCTTTGAAAACCATCATTAAACCCTGAAATATTAGGGCATCCATGTTTTTATAGACTACATTCTTAAGGCTGTATGGTCCAGAACCCATTACATTGTTGAATCTTCCTCTTCCATAAAGGAATACACTAACTGTTCTTTTTCTTTGAAAGTGACAGGAGGTGGAAAACCTCCAAGGGATCCCCCTGGTTTACCATTTCAATGTTATCTGGTGCTTTGTACATATTTTGAAGGAAGGCTTGATATCCCTTTAGGATTTCAATCCTATCACACTAATGTATTAATCTGTCAGTTTTAGAGACATAATATTATTACTAGCTACACTGGTCCTCACCTGTAATACCAGACTCTCAATAACCTTATGAGTTTGTGGTTTAAAATGCTCCACAGATATTTTAAATATACTTCCATTTCCTCTGCAACAGTGTTGGAGTTTTTGCGTGACAAAGACCAATTGTTCAGAGTCTATTTTTTCTCCACACTATTTTAGCATTTATAACCATCTAAGCTTATCCTGGCATCTGCAAAGTCATCTTTCCACTTCTTTACCTCACTGGCTTTTAATACTTTCATCTTTTGACTTATCTGCTACTTTACCACATCCCACTGGAGGAGAACTCAACAGTGTGAAGTTAGATGTCCTGCCAGAGATATCGGGCTGATTTCCCTGTTTTTTAATTTTGTTTTAATCTATGTTATTTATTGCCAGATCTTAGGTCATAATGTATTTCTGGGAGATAGCTTAATAAATACGGGTGAGTGATTTGACTGTGCTGATGGGTAAATATTCTAACTTTCTATCAGACCATGTAATATCACTTAGCCATATCCTTGATCTGTTTCAGAATAATTCTTAGCCTTCCGTGACTAATGCATGAGAAACAAAAGCATTTGTCCTTAGAGATACTGAGCTCAATCTGCCTGTCTATCATCTATCTATCTATCTATCTATCTATCTATCTATCTATCTATCTGTCTGTCTGTCTGTCTGTCTGTCTGTCTGTCTATCTATCTATCTATCTATCTATCTATCTATCTATCTATCTATCTGTCTGTCTATCTGTCTGTCTAGCTATCCATCTATCTATCTATCTATCTATCTCTGTCTTTCTATCTATCTATCTATCTATCTATCTATCTATCTATCTATCTATCTATCTATCTATCTAATCTCTTGGAAGATATTAGTGACCATTTTTTGAGAATGAAGACAGCTTGGGCTTTTTACTTGCTGATGTGACATCTGGGCTAAATTAACAAGTCTCCAGCTTAAAGGCAGTTCCCTTCAATCCGGTCTGAGAACTCTTAACACCCAAGTCCTTACTGCCTTAGGATTTGGGCTGGTAGTCTGGGTCACTAATTGCATTTGTTTGCATCTGTATACATCTGGTAAGATTCCAGAGCTTTGCCCAATTCTGATTTGACCTCCAGCTTAATCATAATGCACCAAGATTACTATCTTATAATTCTCTTGCCTGACTTGTAAAAAAATGCCTGATACATATTCAAAACCAAACTTCTCTAACTTTTTCTGTTTAGTACATATTCCCCTCACCTTCTATAGGAGAAACGTTTTTTTTTTGCTTCGTATAGCTCAAGAATTTGTGTTTCTTCTTGAGGAACCCACTGAGATTAACAGAACAAATCAACAGTCCCTTTGAATAATTACACTTATGACAGCAACTGAATATGCAAGTGGACTAATGGGCAATGAATCTTGACCAAGATGCCAGAATAAATCCTGCTTCCTATGGCTAGATTCATTTTCCTGTATATATTACTAGTTAACAATCACAGACAAGGAACCATCCCCCCATGCACCCATTCCTATAACAAGCTCCAGCTTGGCCCAAACAATATACAATATTTTGAAACATAGTTAAGCATGGCTAATCCATGACTAGATTATGAGTAGTGGGTTTAAAGCAGTAATGGTGTGGTAAATTGAATCACAGTTTAGGATGAGTGATTTAGTCAGACAGATCAGGTATGTGTGAGGTAAAAGTACTACATAGTTGGAGATATCAGTTTAGGTAACATGCCCTGTAGATGGACAGTTGCATTTAAACTGTTTCAATAAGCATTTTTTGAACTGTGTCCTGAACAGGGCATAGTTTGTCTGACCAGGTAAAACAGAAAGAAGTGACCACCATACTTTTAGAGCCAGTACAGAGAAGAAGTGGCAAGTAGATTCCAACCTGAGAGAAGGGATTTTTAAGGAAGGATCAGCTTTGGTTTGCCTTATTAGGTTATAGGTTTGACTGGCAGTAAAAGGTTTGGAAGAGCAAGAGAGGGTTGTCTAGTTTGAGTACTTTGAAAAATAGGGCAATAAGAAGAAAACTGGAGCTGGGATGTACTGGATGCCATTTAGCCTGTGAAAGAATAAGGCAGTGGTGTGCATTCTAATGTGATTTAGATATGAATCAACATGTTTTATTGCAGAGGGTCTGAAGGGTGGCTATGTTTTTGACAGAAGCAGATACAAACAAAGGAAGACTACACGTGAATTCAGCAAAAGTGGATCTCTTTTCTTATAGCATCTCTTACTAGATGTGAGAGGAATGAGACATTTTGTTGGCAAATTCATTGTTACAGCAAGTACAAATATAGGCAGTGCTATTTTATATTTCCCCTTACCCCTATTCCCATATCAGTTAATGGTCCTGCAGCTACACTATTTAAATATTATAGTCCTATGCAATGCCCTCAACTCACATTTAATGCTTTTATATTAAATGTGCCCCTTAAGTACAACTGACCATTATTTATAACTATGATATATCTTCAAACATAAAAATATATATATTAAAAGGCACACCTAGTAATGTCCTGCTATTAAGTCCTAGGACTGTCTTTACCAATAATTACATTCTTAATATGTCTAATCCCCCCATCACTTGTACAATAAAAGAGAAGAAACAGGACTTCAGCTACTGCTAAATTATATATAAACAGTCTCTGATATTCTGGACAGGCCCCTTTCCTGCTGCTGACAATTGAAATATATTCCTCGTCAAGAATTTCAGATCTAGAAGGAATAGAACAAAGGGAGGGAATAAAAGGTATTGGAGTAATGAAAGGGAAGAAATTTGTGGAGAACGATAACATTTCTGAGGGAGGGAGGGCAGAAAAGGTCTTTGCCAAGCATGCAGACTTGTTTAAAGACAAAGATAATGTTACTTTTTCAGCCTGTGTTCAAAAGACAACTGAAATACAAGCAATAAATCACATGCCCATGCTAAGGGAAACAATAACTGCCATCTGAACAGTTTGAATGAATCTGATCAGTTTCAACACAGGATTATATCGTCAACCATTGTTGATAACCTCTGCAAAAGTTACTCTCTCTAGGACCATTCTGCACCATCTGAAGTGTTTTCCCCATTTACTTCTCAGTGATCTAGATGGGGTCAGGCCTAGTCTCACTAACTGTAGCTCAACCCCAAATTCCCCATCTCTTCCCAAATTGCATCATTACCAGCCAGTAACATTCTCTCATTGCCAGCCATAATCTGCATTGTAAAAGTGTGACTCATGTTGCCTTTAAGACCATTTTGCTCTAATAAAGAGATTACTAGCCTTAATTTCTTTCAGTAATCCAGAAAAAAAAAAAAAAAGGGAAAGTTACGCTTTAAGAATTTATATGACCTATTATAATGGAATGTCCTGCCATCCAGACAACTTTCAACACAGCTTCCTTTCATTTGCAAGTTTGTCACTGATTCACGCTGCTCTGTTGCTATTGGGTGATTTATGCTTTATGATTATCACCCAAAATGTTCATTCACCATTCACTTTGAAATCTTGCACATTTCCTGCTCACTAAAAAGATCTGGCAATGTAAAAGACTACATTGAAACATAGTATTATATTTTTTCAGACGTGGGATAAAAAAGTATTGCATGTAAATGTGTAAATAGTAACTGAATGACTGAAAGCAAAATAATTGCATTAATTTGCCTTCTTTCATTGACACACTCTATAATGTAATTGAATTATAATATAGCACTATCCTATAATGGTTTACTATCAAAATGTTGTATGGCAGTTACGTGATATATGGAAGGCTGAAATAATGGTTCCAAGTTTCCGTAATGCCAATGCATACATGGTCAAATCCACAACAGTGAATGCTAGTGTGCATTCGCTTATATGAGGTCGATGTTCTGATTGAAGGTCGCACTACAGTGGGGATTGGGAAATTTACCCTTTTCCTCACTCTAGTGCGATCTTGGAGTTTGTATGTATAATAAGCAGGGGGTGTGGGGGGGTGCAGGGGGACTTCCCCCATGCAAAACTTTGGTAGGAAATCAGCAGAAGGCAAGGTACACTGGGTAATGTCAATAATATCACATTTCGAATTATCCACATTACCACTTTCGTTGTTTTGATTAAATAATGTTTGCATTTCTGACTTTTTTCGAGTAAGTCATTACTGAAACAAATGTGTTTCTACACTTTGATAGCAAACCATGCTATGATACTTCTCATGTGCATTGTTTACTATATGTCCCTTTTCTGTTTTTAAATTAAACATATTCACCTGATTCATGGCTGAAAAGGGTCCTCAGCCCAGCCCACCTACCCAATCCACAAAGGTTAAATAAATAAACTGGATGGTAGTCCTGCAGAAAAGAATTAACATCCTTATATTATGTGCTATTAGAAATGCCTGATATATGAATGCCTGACCATCTTACTCTGTTCTCTAATCTACCTTTATCCAAAGTTTCTGCATTTGCTTCACCATATAATCATTCTGCATTTCTAACTCCTGTAATATTAAGATATGGATTATAAATCACTGCTTATGTCTGCCTGATCCTTCCCTCATGAACTGACACATTTTCTCAGAGCTCTCTATGCTGCTTGAAGAGAATTCTTTGAATTTTAACAACACTCACATGATATTTAAATGAAAGGATTCTCTATTAGTGCAGTCACTAGGTACATCATTATTCACCAGGTCCACCAGGGCCTCTCGCATACTGACGTTTGGATTAGTTAGTTTAGATTAGTGAACTATTCGGGTAAACATTGATCATTTCACTGCCACCTGTGGATATTTTGGTTCCTGTCATCAAGGCACTTTTGTGTCATTTCTCCAGCACTTTTTCACATGAGTTTAGTTTAAATCATGAAGTTTAAAAAATACACAGACTGCCTGCAAACCACAAGAAAAACCATCCGACTTGCCAGAAGTATTTTCTTAATCTACATTTTATGACAGTGTAATTGTTTTTACACTCATTAAATGCCACCAAAATCTCAGTGAAATACTCTTTTTTTTTTCTTTTTCCTAGTGGTTACTGGTCAGTTTTAAAACCGATTTTCAACAAACTCACAAAACCTCTTTGAATCAGATATGTCCACTAGCATTTCCTTTCATGTTTGAGCTTATCTTTGATGGGTTTTAAATATAGCTTGTGAGGTATATACTAGTGAAGCATTGGGTTGCCACTTTTAGAAACTGCAAATATGATCAAATGGTATATGCTTTGCTGCATCTCTTGTTCCTGTCATTTTCATAAGTAAATGTGTACTACATATCAATAATTGTAAGGAAATAGTAAATACCACGCTTATTGTGTCAGTTAACAGATCTTTACACATTCTACACAAGATGTAAGTTATCTTAATAGATTCTTTGCTGTTTTGGCAGTTGGTGAAACCATTATACTTGATAAGCAGGGATGCCTAAAATCAAACTAAGATAACTAGGAGAGGAGGAAGAGTAAATTATATTTATATACTGTTATATGTAATGAGTATGTTGTATTTTTCCTGAACACATTCCTTCTTCATATAAACAATTAAATTTACTTTGGCGTGAGAAAGGCAAATATATAGTTTTACCTCAGAAAACAAGTATGACAGGAGGACAAACCCATTATTTTATTATTATAATAAAATGAAGGCTCGCTCTTTGTAAGCTTCATCTACTTCTACTGAGATGCAACACAGAGTAGGTTGATTAGACTATACCCCATGCAAACAATTAACATTTCTATGGGCAAATGATGGAAAAACATGTCTTGCCATGAATTACTGCACCTTCTAAAGCTGCCTGCAGAAAAATAAGTGCTCATTCCTAATTTTATTTTTTTTTATCCTTGTCTGCCCTCATGGGGACAGACATCCTGATTCCTTTGGGAAGCTAAGCTTGTCCAATAATGCACTATGAGAGCACAGATTGTGAGAATAAGTAGCCCTAACATTTTTTTATCAGACTATATTTCCATTCACTTAGAATGGAACACCTGAAAAAACAGCCAGGTTTGATGGTCTGCAGATCATGTGTCACTGACTGGTCTGCACTGAGTTTTGCAAATGTTCCTACTGATATACTACACATCTTCTAAAAGAAGGTTGCTAATGTGTAAACAAGTTACTGAGATAATAAAGACTTTTTACAAAGAACAGTTTTGCAAGTTTCAGTTTCTGGCCAAGTTACTCCTCCCATCTCCCCTACTTCAAGTTATTTAACCAGACTGTGCTTTAGGGTAATTGGGAATTTGGGCCAGTCTCCTCACTGGTCTCCTGGACTGTATGCCTAATAACTACCTGAAAACTTATATATTCAAATGTTCATATAATGCATCAATAATAATTAAGACCTACCAGTGAAGCAGTAAAATCAGTTACCCATCATAGGTTCATAAGTTCATAGGTAGGTACTAGGCCATTGGCCCTAGGGCCTATATAAGCTTAGCCAAAAGGTACCCTGGCTTACGCCACCCAAGAAAATTATTTTCCTGTGCCACTGTCGAGCAGAGCCACAGAAGTGATCCCTGGGGTGAATTTCCTATCTCCCATCCAATCATCAAAATTTTTCTTGAAGAGTGCTAATGAAGAGCTTTGTTTGATATAGATAGGTAGTTTGTTCCACAGTATGGGAAGTCTGTGGGACAGGAATCTATCCCTCCAGCATGATCTGTTTATTGTACCTCTGTACTTCTATCCAACAATTACTTGATGTCTAACACCCAAAAAGGTCAGTAGACAAACTACTCTATAAACACTCCCTTGCCCATGCTTGAAACAAACTTCCCCTTGACTTACGTTCAATCTCCCACACCTCACACTTTAAAAATGAACTAAAAGCTTATTTTTCTCAATTCCAGAACCTGCCCTTGCCATGACTTTACCTAGTCTTCCTTCCCACTGATGTCCCACTCACCAGACTGAACAAGGAGAGGGTCACAGTAAGCTGCCTGTCCGGTGCTAGAATCCGCCACATAACACAAGCACTCAGGTCACTCCACAGCAAGTACAAGTATGACTCAGTCATTGTCCATGCTGGTGTGAATGACCTGAGACGTACCTCCCTGGACTACATGAAAAGAAACATAAAGGAGCTCTCAGATTATGTAGCCCAGGCTGGTATGACCCTGACCCTGAGCAGTATCCTACCTTCACCAAGAATGATGCCACAATACAGAGACAAAATGATCAGTTTTAATAATTGGCTTAATTTCTGGTGTCATTCTAAGGGGATCCAATGTCTGTCTGCCTGGAATGACATGCTTGACAAGCCACACTGCTTCGCAAGGGACGGCTTGCACCTGTCACCCCTGGGTTTCCGGATCTTGGCAAAGGCTCTTGCCACCCCCATAGTGCCTTTTTTAGACAAGGCTCAAATTCTAAACCCACTGCCCTAGAAAACAATAATGGAAAAAAACTAAGGGTAATGCTGCTCAATGCCAGAAGTCTAAATCTCAAGATGCACGCCCTCAAAGCCCTCCTCAGTATGGAGAACATCGATGTCTGTGCTATGACTGAAACCTGGTTCAAGGCTCCTGAGAGCACCCCGGCACTATCAGGTTTTACCTCATATCATGGGTTCCGGCCCCAAAACCCAGACCGTACCACAAAAGGAGGGGGTGTATCCATATTCATCAAGGATACCCACACCTCCAGGCTGGTGGCAACACACAAAGCATCAGAGACCATTCAGGTGCAATTAACCATAGACAAAACTGCTCTACAGTTTGTAGCATGTTACAGGCCACCCTCTCAAACTCAGAAACCCCACACAGCCTTCCTGAAGACACTGGAGAGTATAAATGTCTCTCCAAACACAATCATATTGGGTGACTTCAACTACCCAAACATAGACTGGGAACATTACTCAAGCCCCAATACCCTAGCCCAAAGGTTCCTGGAGTTCATAAACTCAAATGCTATGGAACAACTTGTCACCATTCCCACAAGAGGTGAAAATATACTAGACCTGATCATCACAAACATGGGGACAAAATGCTCCACACCGAAGTATGTCCCTCATTGGTGAGACAAGACCATAAACTAATCTGACTGGAGTTCCACATCCGCCCCACCCCCAACAAAAGACCACAGTGAAGAACTTCTCAAAAGCCAACTTCACACTTCTTAAGACTGGTGTGGTATCCTTCAAGGCCCCTGAGCCATTGGAAACCACAACCCATGCTGCTGAATCCCTTACAAATGCTTTCTATGAGCACCTCCAGGATTGCATGGATCAAGCAATCCCAAATAAAATCAAGACCCCTTCCACCAAAGGCAAGTGCCCGATCTGGTGGACCCCAGCCATAAACAAACTTTACAACAAGAGGAGAAAGCTACTACAAGATAGAGCAAAATCCCTAAAAGGGAAGACATCTCTGATCAATACTAGTAAAAAACTATGATCACTCATAAAATCATCCAAGGCCAACTTTGAGAGAAAAATCGCCAAGGACTCAAAAGATAATCATAAGGCCTTCTTTAGCTATGTTAGAAATCTGGGTGGAAACTCCCAAATATGCTCAGAATTAGTCCAAAATGATACAAAAATCACTGAACCCACAGACATTGCAAACATACTGGCAGACAGGTTCAGTGAAAATTTCTCCCCTCCCTCCCCCCCAAAAGGAGAAATATCTATCCCAGCAGAGTGTAGCCTCCCAATCATCTCAAATGCCCAGATGAGAGCTGCTCTCTCTAAAGCTAAAAAAACACAGCATCAATGGGACCGGATGGTGTCCCCGGCTGTGTGCTACACAAACTCAATGAGGAACTAAACCCACACATAAGGCTGCTGTTTAAACTTAGCCTTACCACAGGATACGTACCCAAAGAGTGGCATACGGCAACTGTGGTCCCACTCCACAAAGGCAGTGCTTCTACGGAACCTGGTAATTACCGCCCCATAAGCTTAACAAGCCTGGTCTGCAAAGCTATGGAGAGGATCATAATGGAACTCATAAATAAAGACATAGGGGACCTACAGACATTGGATCCTACCCAATTCGGCTTTGTCAAGGGCAGATCATGCCTCTTGAACTTGGTCGACTTTTTTGAAACAGTCACCAAGGCCATTGATGAGGGTAAGGCAGTTCACACAGCCTACCTTGACCTTGCAAAAGCTTTCGACACAATACCTCACTCGGGTATCATAGAAAAGCTCACCAGCTTAAATGTAAACCCATATGTCACAAGATGGGTTGCAAACTGGCTCAAGGACAGAACCCACAGGGTTAGAGTTGCTGGTGCCATGTCAGACTCCAAGCCGGTCACAAGCGGTGTCCCACAGGGCTCAGTCCTGGGCCCTCTCTTGTTCAGCATCTACTTTTCAGAAGTGCAGGCAAACATAGGAGGATTGTGGCTGACAAAGTTTGCAGATGACTGCAAACTGGGCGCCATAGTTGAAAATCCATCAGACACAGATATCCTTCAGATAGGTCTCATAGAAACGGATAACTGGTGCCAGAGCCATGGCCTTAAGCTAAACACCAAAAAATGTATAGTCATACCCTTTGGTAAAAACAAGGTAACCCCAAGTTACCACATAGGTGGCAATCCATTAAGCACAGAAGAGGTTATCAGGGACCTGGGGATCCAAGTTGACAGTAACCTTTCTTTTGACACTCACATTGCCAAAGTGGTTAGGAGGACCTTCTACATTACCCACCTGATTATGAAGGGATTCACATCCAGATCAAGGGAGGTCATTGTTCCCTTGTACTCTTCACTTATCTGACCAATGATTGAGTACAATGCCCCATTCGGAATGTATCTTACCCGACACCTGCAGCAATTGGAAAGACCCCAAAAGTTCCTCACCAAAAGGATAAAGGGGCTCAAAAATATGCCATATGCTGCCCGACTGAAGAAACTCCAGCTCTATTCAGTCACATACCATCTGCTCAGAGGTGACCTGTGCCTGACATACAAGGCCATGTCCAACCCGGAATTAATGGACATGCTCCACCTCAAAAAATCCAAATCCACCAGAGCCACAAGAGCAAGAGACTTAAACCTCAACACGGATATAAATAGGACATGCTGGAGGGACAGATTCATCACCCAGAGACTCCCTATGCTGTGGAACAGAATCCTGGTCCATGTGAGACAGAGCACCTCGCTGGCTCTGTTCAAGAGGAATCTTGACCAGTGGATGGGAGATCGTAGGTTTACCCCGGGGATTATCTTTGTATCACTGCTGGACAGAGGCACGGCAAACTAATGGGTATAGTATTCTTCAACCTAAGGGGTGGTGAAAGCCACACAACTCTGGCTAGGCTTATAAATGCCCTAGGGCAGATAGCCTAGTATGAACCTATGAACCTATGAACCTATGAACAACCCCACCTTGCTCCTCCAGCACCAGAACTAGGGTCATCTGGGATGCAGTCAGGACTCCACCTATCCAAGAAGGAAGTACACTAAAATTTATTATTTTTAAGGGCAAGTAAATTTCAAAGTGGCTTACATTAATTTGCACTGACTTTATTACAAGGACTCATATCTCTCATCTGTCCAAATTTTCACAGAATGTCCAGAGTTTTGCCTCATATTTTTGGTCTATTACTCATAAAATTTATGTTTTTCTGACAAATCACTGGGATGATCTGAGGATTGAAGTCAATAAATAATGATATACATTTGAGTTTCATACTTCAAGCCCTTTAGAAAATGTATGTTAACACAAACCCTGTTACTCTAGCAACTTTCTAAGGTTATAAGAGCAATATTTAAAATCTATCCCTATTTTTTTGGCCTTTGTCCCCCTGTTTTGTCAGGCTTTGTCCAGATTTCTTACACAAAGAATTTGAAAGGTATGTACACAATTGTCACTGGTGCTACTACTAAAAACACATCAGATAAAATTCTGACTCACAAGACATCTACAACAACTGGAAAGGCCTCAGAAATACCTCACAAAGAGTATTACCAGCCTCAAACAGATGCCCTATGCAGACCGTCTCAAAAAACTGCAGCTTTACTCAGTCGCATATCGCCTACTCAGAGGCAATCTCTGCCTAACGCACAAAGCTATGTCAAACCCAGAGCTTTTAGACATGCTCCACTTAAAGAAATCCCAATCCCTACAAGCTACACGATCTAGGGACCTAAACCTTGTCACTACAATTATTTATTTATTTATTTATTGACATTTGTTAACCTGGTTTGTCCAACTGGGCTTGTGGCCCATTTTCAGTGGAGACCCGAGGAGAAAAGCTCCAGTAGTATATTTTAAACAAGTACAATTTTAAACAATATTGATATAATAGCATTTATAGCAAAAAGATTCACATATGTTGGGTTACATGCATAAAGTTAAAGTTGCATTAAAAAGAAGCTAAGTAATAATTTTACATTGATATAGTTCAATAGGTCAACAATAAAAATGTTTTGTTTGTATAAAATTATGCAAATGCATAGTAGACACATTGGAGAGAGAGGTGTAATGAGGCACTAAGTATGGTCCTTTTAAGGGTACATTGTGGTGGGACTGAGCTGCTTATGTCAGTAAACTTATGAAGGGGGTGGTCAGGGGTTCTGCTTTCAGCTGTGGAATGCCCTCATGGAAGCTAGAACATGTTTTCTTGGCTGTAGACAGGCTTCCTTAGATTTGGTAGTTGGGGGGGGGGGGTTAGTGAGCCAGCATCCTGGGCAGAGATGTCTGTGGCAGCACACTCACTCTTCCTTGTTAGGGCTTCTTCTGCTACTTATATCCTATAAATGCCAACTCTTAGCAGGATATGAGATACCCACCTCACAATTCTCACCTCTTGAAAAGGGGAAAGGTAGTCTTAGAGATGAACACCACTAAAGTCATTCTCTTTCTGGAGAGGGAGGGTTATGGCAAGGGTTTGGCTGGCTATCTTACCCTCATTGAGGGGAAGAGAAGGGTAGAGAGTTTAAAATGGTCTGCTGTGGAATGGATTGATATCAACAACAACAGATAAGGTGCAAAAGAAAGGAAATATAATAAGCATGAGAACCTGTTGGAGATAGTCTTATGGGGTCTGAAAGTGAACCCCATCACTGCTGATCACTGTGAAGATAGGGTTGGTGACAGATGGCGGTCTAAATGCCAGTGATGTCAGTCAGTTGTGAAGGCCAGTAAGAAGGGGTTACAGCTCTTGAATCATCTCCACTGTCCAGAAATAAATTATCTTAACACCTGATGACCATAAGGTGTATGGTTTCTTGAGTCACACAACTGGTAATAAACAGCTAAAAGAATAATGGCCGCCAAATGTAAACCATTAAATAACTCAGTAAGTGCAGTTTGGCCTCAAGGTTCTACAGCAAATATGCATTGTGACCTGGGTGTCCGGTACAGTAAATATGCATTGCTGCTCAGGGTGTCTGGTGCAGGACATATGTATTGTTGCCCAGGGTGTCTGATGCAGGAAATATGTATTGTTGCCCTGGTGTCTGGTGCTGGACATATGCATTGTTGCCCTGGGTGTCTGATGCAGCAAATATGCATTGTTGCTCAGGGTGTCTGGTGCAGGGCATATGTATTGTTTCCCAGGGTGTCTGATGCAGGACATATTTATTGTTGCCCTGGTGTCTGGTGCTGGACATATGCATTGTTGCCCTGGGTGTGTGCACACACCATCCATACCCAGGAACAGTCTTCACACTGAATAGTCCACAGAGACTGAGTCTTTAACACAACTATCCAAATCCTTTTCTAACTACTGTGTGTAGTTTTTAATGCCTTTTAGTGTTCATTCACCCAAAGTAACAGTATTTTGCATAAAGCCTTAGAGAAGACACACACACACACACACACACACACACACACACACACACACACACACACACACACACACACACACACACACACACACACACACACATTTTCCAGAGGACCTGGTAATATTTTCTGACCATTCCGCCTTCTGTGAAGGCCCATTGTAGTAAACTGCCAGTGTTCCAGGTTACATAATTGGGGAACTTTCAGGTATTGTTCCACTCCTCATAATAAGCCATATGTACTTACCTATTTAAATGTGTTAACCAGGCTAGAGCACTAATCACAATAGCCTAATTTAAGTTTCAACATGGAGATAAAGTAAGGATAAGAAAAACAAAATTTTAAATAACACTACAGTGAAAGAAGAACATTTAGCAATAGGTATGGATGAAGGCAATGTGTAAAATACATTCTAGACATTGTGTAGGCAGTACTTACAATACAGTAGACAATAAAGGCTGTTATATAAAGGTGATTTTAGGATACCAATATGTATAAAATAGAGGTGTAGTGGAGATGGAATGGTATAAAATAAAATGAAGAGAATAAGACAGTTAAGATTTAAAAAAATTCAAGTAGCACATACAAAAGGAAGGTGGATGTAAATAAGTCACAGACATTATTTGATGTGGCATGAAGAGACACATCTGCATCTAGCCTGTTTTAAGATATGTGTTTTTAGTTGGATTCAACACTTGGAGTAGGAAGTCAAGTCCTTGAGATGAGTGGGGATGAAATCTCATAGTTTGGCATAACAAAGAGAAAAACATAGTTATAAATGCAACTGATGCTGTGTCACAGTGCACTCTGTCCAGCTGGAGTTAGATGACAGGAGTTTGTCACCATTTAACCAGACAGATCTTACCAATTAATAAGTAAATAAATGATCTTATACAATTTTTTTGAAAGTGAAATATAATTAACTTAAGAAATGATTAGTCAAATGGTATATATGTTAATTAAATATGCTGAGAAACACAGGGTTGCACAGACAAAACAGAAAATAATCAGTATGAACAAACAGATTACAAAAAAAACAGAAGAAAACATATGCTTACAGCTAAACTTGCTGCACACTATTGCTTAACTAAAGGAATTGCTGAACCCTCGGACTGTTGCCTGAATTGTCTGAAGATATTACATACAAAGAGCAATCTTAAAGGTCTGTAACCTACAGTACCAGAGTAGCTCCCCTCTTTTTAAGTCTTGATTAACTTGTTCAGTCAGTTATACTGATTATTTATTTTAGAAACCACTAGTGAAATTAAGCAGAATTTGATGTTTACTAATTTCATATTTAGTTATTACTGAGTTTGTTTCTTGCTCTTTGGCTACCTATCTGCTTAACAGCATTTTAACAGAATTTTTAATTGCACTTTTGCTGCTTTTAACTTCCTGGCTTAGGACTAGTCACAGGTCTTACAATCACAGGGCAGAATACATCCTTTTTCCTTTGTCTACTCTACATTTCACATCTTATGTATAATTACTGTATTTCCCGTGGAAGGCAAATGCAAGTGTTAGACTTTTTATACATTGTGTAGATAAAGCTCATACATTGTCATATCTTTTCATGTCACTGAAAGAGACATAGTGTGGGTATGCTTTGTATTGTGAAAGTCACAAATTCTCATTCAGGTCACTCAACAATACATACAGCAGATTCATTCACACATTTTTGGTTTAGCAGATTCTGTAAGGCTTAAGTACAACTCACAGGCAGTAGCAGAGGTATTCTCAAACATCACAGCAAGTTCTTAACATCTCTAATAAAATATGATTTTTAAAAATCATTACACCTTCAAGCTTAAATATATGTACTGTAGAATGACCTGCATTATGAGTGAATAAGGCATTAAACAGATTTCACTTAGTTATATCTACTAAATGTTCCTTATATTCTGTTGAAAAGGTCTAGCAAGTTTCATCATGCAAAAACTTATATAATAATGTATTTCAAGATAAAGCATGTGGAAAAAGCTGCACAATAACCATTAAATTTAACCATTCTGTCAGAAACAGGATGTCTGAAGCAGCTGTTGTAGTCCATATCAACAAATGTTACAATACAATGATCTATGCATAATACTTAAGAGAAGCAGAAATGTTCATGTTGTTAAAGACACATACGGATTAAGATTTTAGAAAATGTTTTACTTGCATTGATTGTAACATTTGTAGAAAACAGTATCACTCATGAAATCAGCTTGAACTGGACTCGCTCTTATGCTGGTTCCCTATGTATTACAAAGATTGGTCATTTATGTTAGAATTCACTCTGCCACTGTTATACCCATGCAAATGTCACCTACTTATCCAGTTTGAAAGGATTCATTGGTAATGGAGAAAAAGGACACTTACCTTTTAATCATAGGACTGTATCATCATCATCATCATCATCTTCTTTCTCCTGTTCCTGTTAGGGGTCGCCACAACAGATCACCTGTTTCCATTTCTTCCTGTCCCCTGCATCTTGCTTTGTCACACCAACCACCTGCATGTCCTCTCTCACCACATCCATAAACCTTATCTTAGGCCTTCCTCTTTTCCTGTTACCTGGTAGCTTCATCCTTAGCATCTTTTTCCCAATTTCACTGAAAGAGACATAGTGTGGGTATGCTTTGTATTGTGAAAGTCACAAATTCTCATTCAGGTCACTCAACAATACATACAGCAGATTAATTCACACATTTTTGGTTTAGCAGATTCTGTAAGGCTTAAGTACAACTCACAGGCAGTAGCAGAGGTATTCTCAAACATCACAGCAAGTTCTTAACATCTCTAATAAAATATGATTTTTTAAAATCATTACACCTTCAAGCTTAAATATATGTACTGTAGAATGACCTGCATTATGAGTGAATAAGGCATTAAACAGATTTCACTTAGTTATATCTACGAAATGTTCCTTATATTCTGTTGAAAAGGTCTAGCAAGTTTCATCATGCAAAAACTTATATAATAATGTATTTCAAGATAAAGTACGTGGAAAAAGCTGCACAATAACCATTAAATTTAACCATCCTGTCAGAAACAGGATGTCTGAAGCAGCTGCTGTAGTCCATATCAACAAATGTTGCAATACAATGATCTATGCATAATACTTAAGAGAAGCAGAAATGTTCATGTTGTTAAAGACACATACGGATTAAGATTTTAGAAAATGTTTTATTTGCATTGTAACATTTGTAGAAAACAGTATCACTCATGAAATCAGCTTGAACTGGACTCGCTCTTATGCTGGTTCCCTATGTATTACAAAGATTGGTCATTTATGTTAGAATTCACTCTGCCACTGTTATCCCCATGCAAATGTCACCTACTTATCCAGTTTGAAAGGATTCATTGGTAATGGAGAAAAAGGACACTTACCTTTTAATCATAGGACTGTATCATCATCATCATCATCATCTTCTTTCTCCTGTTCCCGTTAGGGGTCGCTACAACGGATCACCTGTTTCCATTTCTTCCTGTCCCCTGCATCTTGCTCTGTCACACCAACCACCTGCATGTCCTCTCTCACCACATCCATAAACCTTATCTTAGGCCTTCCTCTTTTCCTGTTACCTGGTAGCTTCATCCTTAGCATCTTTTTCCCAATGTCACTGAAAGAGACATAGTGTGGGTATGCTTTGTGTTGTGAAAGTCACAAATTCTCATTCAGGTCACTCAACAATACATACAGCAGATTCATTCACACATTTTTGGTTTAGCAGATTCTCTAAGGCTTACGTACAACTCACAGGCAGTAGCAGAGGTATTCTCAAACATCACAGCAAGTTCTTAACATCTCTAATAAAATATGATTTTTAAAAATCATTACACCTTCAAGCTTAGATATATGTACTGTAGAATGACCTGCATTATGAGTGAATAAGGCATTAAACAGATTTCACTTAGTTATATCTACTAAATGTTCCTTATATTCTGTTGAAAAGGTCTAGCAAGTTTCATCATGCAAAAACTTATATAATAATGTATTTCAAGATAAAGCATGTGGAAAAAGCTGCACAATAACCATTAAATGTAACCATTCTGTCAGAAACAGGATGTCTGAAGCAGGTGCTGTAGTCCATATCAACAAATGTTACAATACAATGATCTATGCATAATACTTAAGAGAAGCAAAAATGTTCATGTTGTTAAAGACACATACGGATTAAGATTTTAGAAAATGTTTTATTTGCATTGATTGTAACATTTGTAGAAAACAGTATCACTCATGAAATCAGCATGAACTGGACTCACTCTTATGCTGGTTCCCTATGTATTACAAAGATTGGTCATTTATGTTAGAATTCACTCTGCCACTGTTATCCCCATGCAAATGTCACCTACTTATCCAGTTTGAAAGGATTCATTGGTAATGGAGAAAAAGGACACTTACCTTTTAATCTTAGGACTGTATCATCATCATCATCATCTTCTTTCTCCTGTTCCCATTAGGGGTTGCCACAGTGGATCATCTGTTTCCATTTCTTCCTGTCCCCTGCATCTTGCTCTGTCACACCAACCACCTGCATGTCCTCTCTCACCACATCCATAAACCTTATCTTAGGCCTTCCTCTTTTCCTGTTACCTGGTAGCTTCATCCTTAGCATCGTTTTCCCAATATACTCAGCATCCCTCCTCAGCACATGTCCAAACCAACATAATCTTGCCTCTCTGGCTTTGTCTCCAAACCTTCCAACCTAGGCTGACCCTCTAATATACTTATTCCTAATCTTGTCCACCCTCATCACACCCAGTGCAAATCTTAATATCTTTAACTCTGCCACATCCAGCTCAAACTCCTGCCTTTTTGTTAATGCCACTGTCTCCAACCCATATAACATAGCTGGTCTCACTACCTTCTTGTAGACCTTCCTTTCACCCGTCACAAATCACTCCTGACACTCTTCTCCACCCACTCCATCCTGTCTGTACTCTCTTATTCACCTCTCTTCCACACTCACTGTTACTCTGAACTATTGACCCCAAGTATTTAAACTCATCCACCTTCGCCACCTCTACTCCTTGCATCCTCACCATTCCTCTATCCTCCCTCTCATTCGGTCTTAGTCCTGCTGACCTTCATTCCTCCTCACTCTAGAGCATATCTCCATCTCTCAAGGGTCTCCTCCACCTGTTCCCTACTCTCACTACAGATCACAATGTCATCTGCAAACATCATAGTCCATGGGGACTCCTGTCTAATCTCGTCTGTCAACCTGTCCATCACCATTGCAAATAAGAAAGGGCTCAGAGCTGATCCTTGATGTAACCCTACCTCCACCTTAAACGCATCCGTCACTCCCACAGCAGACCTCACCGCTGTCATACTACCCTCGTGCATATCCTGTACCACTTTTACATACTTCTCTGATACTCCTGACTTCCTCATACAATACCAAAACTCCTCTGTAGGCACCCTGTCATATACTTTCTCTAAGTCGACAAAAATATAATGCAACTCCTGATGAGATTAAATAAGGTGAATATAAATATCCTGAGCATTAAGGGACTTGTACTTGTTTAATTCCTTTGATTTGAGAACTTCTGTTACTGGTCTCATATTTTGGATTCAGGAATCCTCCGTGTAAGAGTTATAACTCTTACACAGAGGTGCATATGCATGAGGTGCATGAGGCATGCTGAATCACACTGTAAGTCTTACACGGTCCATGTAAGACAGGGCTAAGCCCTGCAAGAGGACATGCCCCGAAGTCTAGAATGGCAGAAAGTAAACACCCACGAGAGAGGCCATGGAAATGTGAATAAACACACTACACAACACATGCCCCCACAGACCAGCAATGTAAAATGTAAAAGGTGAACAGATGTTATAAAATGTAAATGAAAACTTTTTATTTTTCTTTAAAACCAGTTAGCAATCAGTGGAAAAGGATATAAGAACTAAATATGCAAAGTAAGCCAAGAAGTAATAGCATAGTGGTAGAGTTTTTGGCTTAAGAGCAGGCAGGCAAGGTTCGAGCCCACACAACATCCTTTTTATTTTTGTAAATAAGCACTAAAAGGCCCTGACAGTATTGTACAAATGTAAAAGTATTTCCTTTTGTAAAATGGAATGAAATGGATCATATATTTTCAAGTAATACAATAATAAAAATATTTAGAAATGTACTGATAACTACTGCTGTCAAACAAGGTGAGACAGAGTGCCCGTAGCTGAGTAGTGTTTCAAAGGCTGCAAATTGCTTGCCCGTAGCTAAGCACTGGTTTAACAGGCTCAAACTGTGTGCAACTAGCTGTGCTTAGCTTAACATGCATGTTAATAGCCAATTAAGGTTTAACCCAGCGCACACCGTTTGCGCTGAGGTGCGCGCCATGCCCACAAACTAACCGCTGGGCAACGTTAAGCAAGCTGTATCAAAAGTGCCTTTACACAGACACACCCCTCAGCCTGTCTAGACAGTCATAAAAATTAAAAATCAGGGGTTAGATTAGAACCCAGGATACCATGCACTAGAGTCAAGGTACTAAACCACTAAGCCATGACAGCAGTACTTAGAAATGCAGAAATAGCATATATATAGGATGTAATCCAAAATGGAGCATGATAAAGCAGTTTCTGTGAAGTTGATACAATTCCAAAATGGCCAATCATAGAAATGTGTGGGAAAATCGGCATATATAAGCCCCATAGGTGGGAATACACAGCATAAACGATTGTAGAATAGACCTGCAGGCAGAATGAGTGGAGTAGGGGAGGGACGTTGCTTTCAAACACAGCGGTGGGGCGTTGAGGAGTCCAGATACATGGTCTGGCTCCTAGTTCATCATCATGAGGCCCAACTCATGCAGGGCCAGGTCTCATGGGGAGCATACAGGGCGGAGGCATGGGACCAGTTGGCTCATGATCTCACCAGTGCTACTGGGATTCCACGTACCGGTGAGCAGGTCCATCACCACCATGCGGACCTGAAGCGACACAAACAAGACCAGTTGACCCAATGGATCCAGGAGGCCCGGGATATGCCCAACGCCCCACTACTGAGTAAGTTACATTTTACTTATGTATGTAAGGAATTCAACTAACTGATACCATGGAGATGTGTATTCCAATATTACTTGTCTTGTATTACAGCTGCAGATGTCCGCTCTGTGAATCGCAGGGCACATGACAGCAGGCTGGTGCGGCTGTGCCACCATGCAGGTTAGTAACCCCACCTAGTACTTGTAAATAAATATTATAGTGTAGCACTTAGCAGAACACTGCAGTGTATTCATTAAAAGTAATTGAATGTGCAAGCAACAAGTGAAAGTGTGCAGGTATGGCTGCATCAAGTTCATCAGTATGTAAGTGAAACTGGAAATATAATTGATAGAAATAAATAGTTCTGTAAAACAGATGTCCCACCATTAATTAAATATAGTATAACCTGCAGTAGTCTCAAGAGTACAGCTTCAGAAGTTGAGTTAATTACATGTGAGATATATCCCCTGTTGAAATGCTGAATCATGACAGAAGTGAGGCGGCTGGAAAGTGTTTGAATCACCACAGGTCTAATATGTGAACAAAGCCTAGAAGTACCAACCTGAACTGTGAAATAGCAGGATGTGTGAGAGTGACAGAAAGGGTCATGTATCAATAAATAAAGTAGTAATAACTCCTGAATATATAAGCCTCAGTGTGGTTCTACAGAACTAAATGCATGTGGGAATTAAAAATTAACATCCCAAACTGATTTTAGTGTGTCTGAATCTTGAATGTGTAAGCCAAAATCTGTATATGGTGATCACAGTCAACAATTTTCAGATAGAATGAATGATTGTCTGACATACTAAACATCCATAGTTGTCCCCTGCCCTGTCATCAAAATGTAGCAGGATGATGTATCTGATCAAATTCAAAATAACTAGGATAGTGATGTATCTGTAACAGGTCTAGCATGACAGTCAATTAAAAATCATTTGAAAACTATCACCCACAAGTTAATTGTGTTTCTATTACAAATGTATATCAATGTATAATTTATGAATGTGTCAACATTTTCATTCTCCACCCCACCCTATAATTGCAAATTAAAAAACTCACTAAATATTGGTATGTGAAAATTTCATTAACCATGGACATTTGTGCTGTTGTTTCAAAAATATATGCACGTCCGCTGTTGCATGTGCCCTGTTCATACCTGCAAACCTGATGGCCTGTTGCCATTAATCAACCCTGCATGTTGTTTGATTGTGTATTTCTGTTCAAATAATGCATGTGATATTGATATGCCTGTTGTTCAATGGTGTTAATATCTGGGTGTTTGTTTAATGGGAATACCAATGCATGCTGTTACAACTAACTTGAATGGAATAATATCCTACTAACCCAAACTAACATAACATACTCACAAACCTAGAACGCTTGGGAAGGCGGGTCCCAGCGGACCCACCTCTCCCACCTCATCTGGCGATTGCACCTGGCACTAGTGTCCAGGCCGGACCCTCCTCCGGTGGCCCTGTGCCACCTTCGGATGGAAGCGCTGCAGGGGATGGGGCCTGTCCCCCCTCTGCAAGCGTGACCGGAGGAGCCCGTCCACTCACCCTTCAAGGTGTCCGGTCTGTGGTGCGAAGGGAGATTCAAGAATCTGTTCTTGGGCCCCTATGCCAGCTTGAGGCCTGGGTGGCACAGCTTATGGGCATGCCCATTGTCCCGCCTGCACAGCCCCCAGCACAGCCCCGTCCTGGGCTGTGAAGGAACAGTGGCAACTGCCTATGGGTTGGGATATCAGTTCCACTGTTGCCATCTGTGGGCTCATGTGCCCTGGATATCCCAACCTCCGTCCCCGTCAATTGTGTAACCCCCCCACATGCTTCATACACCGCCCCTGTATGCGTCTTGTCTGTCTTGTCTGTTAACCTACCCAACCTACCTCCCCAGCTATACTGACTACCTTCACCTGACATACCACTCTCACCTGAAAAAAAAAAAGGGCACTCTGTACCCACAAAAAAATTACGCCCCATACATAGCTGTCCATGTTGCACACATGTTCGCTGGACATTGAAACTGTTAATTACAATTGGCTGTACAACAGGTATTAATGTTGTCCTGACACCTCTCTCAGGGGTGGAAGGTTTCAAATGTCACACCAAATTACATACAAATGCACAGCTGTTGCTGAGAAAGACATGGGCAGCTATGGGCCTCACCTACATCCCTCCTGCAAATCCCAAGCTTGTTTCCCTACTGTCGTACCCACTTTGTGACCCCTTTTTCACCACTTTCCTGTCACCCCTTTTTCTTTTCTTTCAAAGCAAATAGCACGGGTGTGCGCGTGTGTTAGTGGAGCTCACCGCCAGTGCGCATGCGTGAGCTCCGAGCAAATGAGCACAGACCTGGTTTTAAGTGCTTAAAAGTGCCTTTGGCACATTTGATTGACAGATCCTGTACTCATTTCGAAAGAAAAATAAATTCCCACTGTTAGTCTCAAACCTAGGACCTTGGTAATTCTAGTCTGTATGGCCTACCACTAAGCCATGACTCTCATACAAAAGCATAGTGCTAAAATATATATAACATGTAATAGTAGGAATGAATATAAAGGCAATATAGGATGTGTACTACCCAAAGCATGTCAGGTAGATATTTAATGTCCGAATTACTGGATTCCCATACTAGTTTAGTGTTAACAGAAACAACCCTGCTAATTGTTAGCTTGTACATAATAATGTAAGGTAATGTACATATATGAAAGTATGTATATATATATATATATATATATATATATATATATATATATATATATATATATATATATATATATATATATATATATATATATATATATTAATACATATGAAATATAGTTGTAGGTATCAGTATTCATACACACTCACTACAGGAAACAGTGAAGATAAATGCAGCAACCGGAATCTACAACACAGCCTGACTCCTGTGAGACTTACTAACCCTTTTAACTGCTTAAAAGTGCCTTCAGCACTTTGATTGACAGGCCCTGTACTCAATTTGAAAGCAAAATAAAAGCATACTATTAGGCCCTACCACAAGACCATTGTAACACTAGTCTGTATGACCTACCACTAAGCCATGACTCTCATACAGGAATATAGTGCTAAAATAAGTATAACATGTAATAGTAGGAATGCAGATAAAGGCAATATAGGATGTGTACTACTCAAAGCATGTCAGGTAGACTTTTACTGTCCTAATTACTGGATTCCCATACTAGTTTAGTGTTAACAGAAACAGCCCTGCTAATTGTTAGCTTGTACTTAATAATGTAAGCTAATGTACATATATGAAAGTATGTATATGTACACACATATATATATATATATATATATATATATATATATATATATATATATATATATATATTAATACATATGGAAATATAGTTGTAGGTGTCAGTATGCATACACACTCACTATAGGGAACAGGTGAGAGAAATGCAGCAACCTGAATTTACAACACAGCATGAATCAGGAGAGACTTACTAACCTTCACACTCACAGAACACTGTCAACAGCATACCAGCATGGTCCACGTCCTTACAATCTGAAAGGGCAACGCCTATCTCACATACCCTTTTATAGCACTGTCCTGAAATCGCAGTGAGACATGCAATCAGTACACAACTGGCTGCATGCAATTAGCAAATGCTGCCTTACAGTTGGTGCAGAGGCCATCACATGGACCTATGCAGATCCCTACAAAAGCATCCAGTACTAACACTCCACACATGCAATACATTCATTGCACCAAACCGATGGAGAAAGAGAGAGAGAGAGAGAGAGAGAGCGAGAGAGCGAGAGAGCGAGAAAAAAAGAAAGAAAGAAAGAAAGAAAGAAAGAAAGAAAGAAAGAAAGAAAGAAAGAAAGAAAGGCAGTGATAAAAAAAAACTGCATCATCACAGCAACAAAACCAGCAGCAGCAGCAAACAGCAATTAGTACCAGTGACACAGCAACAGCTGACACAAACACAGGTAATGCAAAGTAGCAGGTTAATACTGTGTTTACTGTGAAACCTCCAAATGTATCATAGTTCACTATCTATAGGTATGTCCATGAGATATGTTGTGTGTACATAGTCCTGATATATATACATATGTAATATTGCTGTACATGTCTTCCATACTTAAAACTTCCATAGCTTAGAACACAAGGCCAGTTATCAGTAATGATTCACAGAAGTGCTGAGAAGCTGTGTATTATGTGGAATTAGCGTACCAGTGAAATAACAAGCTAACAAATAACAAGCATATAAACAAAGCTAGATTCAGGAGGCTTGGATGTAGTGTATGCTACAACAAACAAGGTGTACCAATGTCAGTAAGATACAGTTCAAATATGCAGGCACTATAAACCTTAAACCAGAAGTTCCCAGCTATGAATGGCAGAGTACAGCCTATTCTCACACAAGAGTGCAGACCACAAACCTTGTTAATGTTAAATAACTGGCCTGAAGCCCAACTGCTTATACCAGAACTAATACACCTGGACAGTGGGCTCTCAATCAGCAGTTCCCAACTTAGAAGGATGAAAGCTACCTGTCCTGCCACCATAGTGCTTGCCACAAACCTTCCTAATGTAAAACAACTGGTCTGAAGGCCAAGTGCTTAATCCAAAAGACTTAGAATGCTAGCTGCACTTTAATCAAGTTACAACCAAGCAGTAATAACTACAATTTAATACTTTATGTATAGAATGTGTACCATATATTGCTGACATACTCTGCTGATATCCTGTTTGTGTACTTTTCCAGGGAGATATGGCTCCAAAAAGGAACCCTGCATACTCTGCTGCAGAGGACGAAGTGATCCACCAGAGCCTGGTGCATGACTATGACATTCTGTTTTCACGCACCACCCAGAATCAGCAGGAGAGGTCTGCACTGTCGCAAAACCTTGTCAGCAGGATAAATGATGTTGGCATGCATGATAGGACATATGAGCAGGTGAGACATCACTGAGTGATTTGATTAGAAATGTCCACCAGTGTGCTGCAGATATCCACAGGCAACAGGTTGCCACAGGTGGGGGGTGGCCACACATCCCCCCCTCACCAGACAGGAGGGGCTACTGCTAAGTGTCGTGGATCCAGCCCCAGAACAACAACAGCATCAGACTTGCATCATGATGGAGGTTGGATCCACACAGCAGCAAGACACTGAGCGTGCAGGTAAGATGCCATATGTACATATGACTGTTCTGTACACTGTTACTTCATGCATGCATAAGGTGTGCACGTGGTATGTATCTGTCATCATGATATGTAATTGTGCATGTGTGATACTGGCATTATGAGCAGCTGATGTGTATAAGGGAACTGGTGTACTACTGTACTGTATCATATGCAAAAACAATGGCACACTTGTGCCCACTGACATTACTTTCTTCATATTTCCAGGTCCCTCCCATCTAGCAACGAGGCAGGCCATACATGCTGGTGAGTGTGTTTATCATTACCTGAAAAACTATTTATAATACTAGTAAGAGTAGTGTAACTCAGTAGTATACATGCTGGTGAGTGTGTTTAATAATACCTGCAATACTCAAGTTAATACTAATAAGAGTAGTGTAACTCAGTACTGATGTGTGTGTGTACTGTGGGGTGTGCATGTGTGCAAATGTACCTGTGCCCATGTGTGCATGTGTGTGTGTGTCCATGAGTGCATGTGTCCATTTCTGAATGTGTGCATTTGTATTGAAGTGCATCACAGTAAAATATGTCTTGAGACTGCAATCTCTGTTCCCTGTTTTCCTCCCATAGGTTCTGGTGCTGCTCTGGTGACCTGCAGCAGGGAACCTGAATCTTGTGCCCCAGGTACTGATAATGAGGAAATGTCTATAATGGTGCAGGAAGGTGTGTCTGGGTCCGCCATTGGTCAGCCAATTGACAGTACACAGCTGTCAACCCCTTCAATGCACACAGTCATCCTGCCGTTACATCCTTTGTCACCATTGTCCCTAGGTGATGGACAATATGCATTGGGCATAGATCAGGGTAATGTGGTACCTGTGGTACATACATCCCCACAAAGCAGCCATGTGCAGGGTCCTCCAATGGTACCATGCAGACAGTCGCCCATGGGTTCTCGTGGGGGCATCCATGGCCGTACTGCCTCTGGCCGATGTGCCCAAGGAGGTATGTCAACCTCCACTATGTTTCGGACTATTATGCAGGCACAGGCACGTATGGAAAGGTACACCAGACAGGGTCTGAGGGAGCTGACAGCATGTCACACAGCCATGACAGATGGCATGTGTGACATTGCGAATGCTATTCGTAATTTCACAGATGTCGTTGACAGACGTTGTGGGGATATACAACAGCTGCTCCACAACCAGATGTCCATGGGCCAGGGTGATGGTGTGCATTTGTGGCGTCGATGTGGCCATATGCCGGCAACAGCACCAGCTGGCAGTCGCCGCGGACGACAACAGGCCCACTCACGCACCTCAAGTGCCAGCAGCAGCCCCAGCAATGCTGGGTTAGTGCTGTCATCAGGACGCCCCAGGAGACCACGTGCACGTGGCTCTGGACTGTCCCACCAGGGAACTGTGTCCAGTCAACACACACCCACTTCTGATGACAGTACCCAGTCTGGGTTAGTACTGGATACCGTCCGTAGCACCCCTGCCAGGCACAGGTACCGTGTCCGTGCCCACAGACACTGATCTGGATGACCTGACAGGTGCAGTCTGTGGCTATCCACAAAATCCTGTACATGGCAGCCATTATGTGGGACTGTGTGCATGCTTACACACATGCAGAAATTTAACACCTAGGGCAAACACATACACACACACACTGCACCAACACTGGTCCACCCTGTACTGCTACCCCACACAAACACACATATACACACACATATGTCAATTGGTGGCACCAGTGGCTGGCTTGGGCATACCTAACCCACACTCTGTGCATATGATGACACTGTGCCACCTCCTGCATACTACAACATCAGTGCAGGAAAAGGTAAACACATTGCTGATGCACAGGGTGACTACATAGATGTGTATAAGTAGTAACATGTTGGTAACTGTTCACTGTTCCACTATGATTGTGTGTATATCCCAGCATTCCTGCTGCAGTAACTGTATGAATGTCCTGAATTGTTATCTGCACCCATACTACTTACCAAAGTGTACCAGCTGCACACCATCACATGCTACCATTGACTATGGGAATGTGTATCATGTGCTGTATTGTAGATTCAGCTATATGTATCTGTTCTGTCACACATGCATTTACACACACCCTGCTACCCCAACACATGCACACGCTCACCTGCCATTTCCATTATTTATTACCCTACATGAGTAGCTGTCGACACATGACAGGTACACATTTGAAAAGTGCACTATTTGGAATACTACCGATTTCCTCTTCTCTACCTGTACTCACAGGGTGCAGGCAACCTCATTAGTTTAAAAGTGTAATGTGCATCAGGTACTGTGGTTCCCTGATTGCCACATCCAACATGTTTTCCATATGGAAATGCACACACAGAAACATCCCACATCCACACACTTGCCACATTCAGGTTTCAAAACACTATCTAGGTATGTTCTGGTACATGTGCGTGTTACAGTAGCATTATACTGAGTACTGGCAGTTGTCTTTTGTCATGTTGTTTGTATAGGGTGCTGTCAACATCACTGTTTGTTAAGGGAAATGTGCACCCTGCAGTGCGTAGCCCCATTTGGCAAAAGCCACATCCCACCCCCAGCATTGTGCACACACACTAACCCCACTCACACAAAAACACATACTTTCCATTTGCAAGATTCAAACCCCTACTTAACTGTGTTATGACACTAGAGACAGACACATTAGCAGAGTGCGCTATTTGCATTAGTGGGAAAAATCTTTTCTAATGCTGTACTTAGAGGGTGCTGACATCATCTGTGTTTAGGAAGTGGGATGTGCACCCTGTAGTGTGTTCTCCCAGTTGGCAAAAGGCACTTTTCCCTCACAGCATTATGCACACACAAACCCCACTCACACACGTTCCCTTTGCAGGATTCAAACCCCTACCTAATTATGTTATGACACTAGAGACAGATGCATTATTAGAGCGCGCTATACAAATTACTGGGGAGCTTTAATTCAGGTAATATAGTTATAGAGTGCTGACATCATCAGTGTTTCAAAAGGGGAATCTGCATCCTGTAGTGTACTTTCACAGTTGCTAATAGGGGCATTTCCCATGCACACATAGATGTGTTTGAGGTTTGCATATGTGGGGGATCCAGTACTCCAGTGTAATTAGTATATGGTTCGATTGCAACAATGAGGGATATACTTCAAGTGGTGAGCATTTTGTACTCATGTTTGTGATGATCAGGTCTAGTATATTTTCCCCTCTTGTGGGAATGTTGACTACTTGTTCCATAGCTAAAGAGTTTCTGAACTATGGGAACCCTAGAGCTTGGGTAGTGTGGCTTGAGTAATGTTCACAGTCTATGTTTGGTTTGTTGAAGTCACCCAGTATGATGGTGTTTGCAGAGAAATCTATATTCTCCTGTGTCTTCATGAAGGCTGTGTGGGATTCCTGAGTTTGAGAGGGTGATGTAAGAGCTCCTCTGTGTCCCTTTTCATGTGGTCCAGGGAGGTACGTCTCAGGTTGTTCACACCAGCATGGACAATGACTGCCTCATACTTGTACTTGCTGTGGAGTGACCTGAGTGCTTGTGTTATGTGGCACATTCTATCACCTGACAGGTAGCTAAATGTGACCCTCACCTTGCTCAGTCTGCAGAGTGGGATGTCAGTGTGTCTGACTATGGCATCACCTATTATAGGTGTGTGGCCTTATGGGCTGTGCCTGTTAAGAACACTGACTTTGTGAGGTCTGTGTTGCTTGTGATATGTGTTCATGTGGGATGCAGCATGTCTGGCCATGTCATTTCTGTCCGTGGTCTGGTAAGTATCACCTTTGGTGACATAGGTATTCATATGTCAGCTGGTGAGCATTTGCAGTGTTACCTACTGAAAGTGGTACAGCTTGTTTGTTGTACAATGGACTACATGCAGCCCTGCTTACAGTAGCTATGTTTGCATGCATGTTTCCTTGCAGTTACCCTGGAATACTGATCCGACCTGCCATGCAGAGTTACACAGCTTCTGTGGACTCCTAGTGACATCTGCATAGCTTACTATATGTATGTTCATGTCTCACTTGATAGAATGTCACTGTTTCTCCTGTTCACATGTACATTGCCTGTGACACTTTGCATATGACTTACCTGGCATCTGTCCATGTGAGCAGTCATATATGCCACTGCAGGACTCTAAACCTGATGATGCACACACTCGAAACATTCCTCAGCATGGAGAACATCGCTATCTGTGCAGTAACAGATACAGTTCAGGGCTACCAACAGCACCCCAGCACTACCAAGTTATACCTCATACCATGCTTTTCAGGCCCAAAACTTGCACAAAACCACAAAGGAGGGTGTATTGATATTCATCCAAGATACCCACACCTCCAGGTTGGTGGCAAAGCACCAAACATCAGAGACTATCCATATGCAAGTAACAATGGGTAAAACTGCCTTCCAGTTTATAGCCTGCTACAGACCACCCTCACTAACACAAGAACTGCACTTGGCCTTCCTGAAAACAGTTGGAAATATGTAGGTCTGTCCATACACCATTATATTGGGTGAGTTAAACTACCCAAACATAGACTGGGAGCATGACTGTAGCTCCAACACCCTAGCCCAAAGATTACTAGAATTTATATACCAAAATGCTATGGAACAACTTGTTACCACTCACACAAGAGGGGAAAACATACTGAACCTGATCATCACCAACATGGGGACTCTATGCTCCAGACCAGAAGTGTATCCCTCACTGGTAAGATCAGACCATAAACTAATCTCACTGGATATTCACATCCCAAGGCCACCCCCTGCACAGAAGAATACAGTCAACAACTCATGTAAAGCATGTTCACACTCCTCATAAATGATGTGGAAACCTTCAAAGCCCCCAGGCCTGTTGAAAATATGGACCAGACTGCAGATACCTGTATAAAGGCATTCTATGGACACCTTCAGGAATGCATGGATCATGCAATCCCAAATAAAAGCAAGACCCAATCCTCCAAAGGCAGATGTCCTGTGTGGTGGACGCCAGCTATAAACAAACTATACAATAGAAGGATGAAGCTACTAAATGATACAACAAACTCCCAAAATGTGAAGGCATCACTGATGAGTATTAGATGAAAACTACAGGCACTCATAAGATTGTCTAAGGCCATCTTTGAGAGAAAATTCCACAAGACACTGAGGATAATCACAAGGCTTTCTTTAGTTATGTTAGGAACCTAGGTGGTAATTCCCAGATATGCTCAGAGGTAGTCCAAAATGTCAAAAGAAATACCAAACACACAGACATTGCCAACATCCTAGTGGACAGGTTCACTGCTAACTTCTCCCCCCTCCACACCAAAAGGGCAACTATTTCTCCCAGCAGAGTGCTGCCCCCCCCTGACATCTCAGATGCTCAGGTAAGAGCTGCCCTTTCCAAAGCAATAAACACTGCATCAATGGGACCAGACAGTGTCCCAGGCTGTGTCCTACATGAACTCCAAGAAGAGCTACACCCAGACATAACACTACTGTTCAAACCCAGCCTTACTACACGATATGTGGCCAAAGAGTGGCGTACAGCAACAGTGGTCCCTCTTCATTTATGTGGTGCTTTAACGGATCCTGGACACTATCGCCCCATAAGTCTGAATAGCTTGGTCTGCAAAGCTATGGCAAGGATCATCATGAACCTCATAAATATAGATATTGGGGACCTACAGACACTGCATCATACACAGTTTGGCTTTGTTAATGGCAGATCCTGCCTCTCAAACCTGTTTGATTTCTTTGAAACAGTCACCAAGGCTACTGTCAAGGGGAAGGTGGTCTACACAGCCTACCTGGACCTTGCATAAGCCTTTGATACTATACCCCACTTGTGCATTCTAGGGAAGCTCACCAGTGTACATATTAACCCCTATGTCACTTACATATATTGCACAGTGGCTCAAGGGCAGAACACACATGGTTAGAATTGCTGGAGCCATGTCAGCCTCAAAACCAGTTACAAGTGGTGTCCCACAAGGCTCAGCCCTGGGATCTGTCTTGTTCAGTATATATTTATCAGAGGTACAGGCCAACATGGAAGGACTGTGGCTGAGCAAGTCGCAGATGACTGCAAACTGGACGCCATAATCAACTCTCCAGCCAACACATGCATCCTCTAAAAGGGCCTCTTAGCAACAGATGACTTGTGCCACAGCCATGGCCTCAAGCTGAATGCCAAAAAGTGTATAGTCATCCCCTTTGGCAAAAACAAAGTGACCAGAAAATACCACATATGTGTTAATCCATTAAGTACAGAAGAAGGAATTATGGACCTTGGGGTACACAAGTTGATAGCATTCTCTCATTTGACAACCACATGGCCAAAGTGGTTAGAAAAACATTTTATATAGGCCACCTCATCATGAAGGGATTCACATGTAGATCAGGGGAGGACATTGTGCTTCTTTACTCATCCCTCATCATGCCCATAATTGACTACAATGCCCCTGTCGGCATGCACCTTACCAGACACCTGCAGCAACTGGAAAGACCACAAAAGTACCTCAACAAGAGGATCAAAGGGCTCAAACAGATGCCACATACTGACTGGTTAAAGAAACAGCAGCTCTACTCAGTGGCATACTGCCTCTTCATAGGCAATCTGTGCCTGACATATAAAGCCATGTCAAACCCTGACTTAATGGTCATGCTGCACCTCAGAATATCAAAATCCCATCAAGCTACACGCTGGAAAGACTTGAACCTCAGGAGTGATATACATAGGCCATGCTGGAGGGACACATTCATAACTCAGAGGCTCCCTTCACTCTGGAATATTATCCCAATACAGGTTAGGCAGAGTCACTCAGTGACTGTCTTCAAGAGGAATATTAATGACTGGATGGGACATTGTAGGTTTACCCTGGGTATCTCTTATGTGTCACTGTTAGACAGAGGCACAGTATACTAACCTTGGAAAAGGGCATAGCAAGATAGATTTATAATGCATGGTGAAAGCCACACACATTCTGGCTAGGTTTATAAATGCCCTAGGGCAGATAGCCTAGTATGAACCTATGAACCTATGTATCTTGTTCACCATTGGCCCTATGTGCTGTTAATCACCAATGCAATCTCAATACTATGGTAGCATGTGCAAAGGTCAGTTGTCAGTCACCTCTATGGTACAGTTGTGGAATATGTGAGTCATGTAGTAATGTCAGCTGCCACATGTACACAGTCAACCCTATCCCCTACCCATGGATGTACAACACATGTATGAGATGGAAACACATAGCCAAACTGTGGACTAAGCTCTCTGAACCCAGTACTGGCATAACCTGTCAGGTGGCATGAAATACTACAGTGACTGCAATACCAGTCTGATGTAGACCTACACTGACAGCAATACAAGCACGGGAACACACTGGGCCATTCGTGGAGCCTAAGAATGGCATCCTGCCTGAGTGGCAGACACCTCTGCAGCTGGCACACAGGCATACGTTAGGCCTGAACACAGCATGCATAACACATAGCACACAAATCCTGTGTGCCAAACAAGCACAGTCTGTACAGCTATACAACACTCCTGCTGCAGTTGTGTTAGGTACTTTTATTGTCCGGTACAGTGAGGTCATGCTCACCAGGCTGGACAAGGTGAAGGTCATAGTGATATGCTCATGGGGCACTATGGTCCACCACATAACACAAGCATACAGTCCAGTCAGATGCATGGACACATATGACTCATTGTCCATGCCACTACAGCTGATGTGTGATGTCCCTCACTGGAATACATGATAGTGAACATGGAAGGGCTCACTGAGCAAGTGGCACAGGCTGGTAGAACCCTGACCTTGGTTGGCATCATACCCTCACCAGGAATGCTGACATATTACTGAATGCTAATGAATTACTGTAGCTACAACACCCTAGCTGAAAGGTTCTTAGCATGCAGTCACTGCATTGCTATGGAACAACTTCTTACCACTCCCACAACAGGTGAAAACATGCAGCACCTGTTCATCAACAACATGTAGACTATATGCCCTAGACCAGGTATGTATCCCTCACTGCTAGGTTGATAGCATCTACATCTCACACTGTATATACACATCCCACATGCAGCACCTGCACAGAAGACCACAGTCATAATGTTACCCAGTGCAAATACCATGTATTCACATGTGGCAGGCATCACACATGGTAACTATTGAGGGTCACAGGTACATATGTGTATTTGGCACACACATACATCATGTGTGCATTGCCATAACTGGTTTAATCGATGTCATGTATTATTGTGAGAAACAACCCGCACACATGGGCATTCTGTGTGAGCAAAACACACGTGACATATCTGGAATCAAAAGCCATAAATAATTGTGCTATTGTTTACAAAGGGGTATGTGCATCCTGTAGTGTGTTTTCCCAGTTGCCAAAAGGGATGTTCTTTTCATATACACTTACACACACACTTGCTGGATTCAAACCCCTACTTAATTATGTTATGACACTAGAAACAAACGCATTAGCGGAGCATGCTTTTTGCATTACTAGGAGGTTTCCTTTCTCCTGATATACTTATAGGGTGCTGACATCATCAGTGTTTAGAAAGGGGAATGGGCATCCTGTGGTGTGTTTTCACAGTTGCCAAAAGGGGTGTACTTTTCACACACAACACACACACTTTCTGGATTCAAACCCCTACCTAACTATGTTATGACAATAGAAATGGATGCATTAGCAGAGCACGCTATTCACATTACTGACAGATTTTCTTTCTCCTGATATACTTATAGGATGCTGACATCATCAGTGTTTAGAAAGGGGAATGGGCATCCTGTGGTGTGTTTTCACAGTTGCCAAAAGGGATGTTTCTTTCATACATACACACACACTAACCCCCCTTCACGCACACTTGCTGGATTCAAACCCTCTACGTAACTATGTTATGACACTAGAGACGGACGCATTAGCAGAGCGCGCTATTTGTATAACTGGAAGCTTTTTTTTTCTCCTGATATACTTATAGGGTGCTGACATCATCAGTGTTTAGAAAGGGGAATGGGCATCCTGTGGTGTGTTTTCACAGTTGCCAAAAGGGATGTTTCTTTCATACACACTTACTAACCCCCCTTTACACACACTTGCTGGATTCAAATCCCTACCTAACTATTTTATGACACTAGAAACGGACGCATTAGCAGTGCGCGCTATTCGCATTACTGGGAGATTTCCTTTCTCCTGATATACTTATAGGGTGCTGACATCATCAGTGTTTAGAAAGGGGAATGAGCATCCTGTGGTGTGTTTTCCCAGTTGGTAAAAGGAACATTTCCCTCACACAGACTTGCACACAGACCAACCACAATCACCCACACACACACACTCTGGATAAGCTGTCATTCCCTAGGGCAAACAGCCTAGTGTTGACCTCTACGTCCATATGTTTAACTGTCAGATCCACATTATTTGGTGCTGATAGCAGTGTTTGCAGGTCTTTATTGCCATAACATTTCCTGTTTGTATGAACAACTTGTGTATCTGTGGAAGATGTTTGCATATGGGGGAAATCCACTATATCATGTATGTCTCTGTAGTCATTTAAGTGTGAGCACTGGTCAGATTGCTATAATGTTGTTGGTTACTGGAATAACACGTACATATACCAGATATATGTGGCAAAATGCTAAACTGATATTTGGACTAATTGTGTGAGCATGCCCAGTTCAGCCTTCCCATGGCAAGTTGTGTGAAAGATGTCTCATTTATCAAAGTGTGTGAGCATGCCCAGTGTGAGCTTTCCATATGTTGAACTCTGCAGCCCATCACATTTGTGGATGAGTGTGAACTTCAACAAATATCTCCTGTTTATGGTTGTGTGTTCTGTGTAATGTTGTGTAGTTACTGTCCAAATGCTTTTTGTGTGAACACAACAGGGATTATACTGTGCCTGCAGGTTTTGTATGGGATACTTTGCATACAATTGTCAACATCCGTTCATACTGACCTAACACTGTAGTACTGTATAGTGTAGTGGTTCAGTACTTTCACTGTGGTGGACAGTATCCTGGGCTTTAGTCCTATCACTGCTTTACATTTCCATAGTGAGCACAGCAGCCTGGTTAGGGTCCAGTTGTGCACATCTGACCATGTTGCATTACGTTCAGATATTAACTACTTACAACAGCCTCGTCCAACATCAGTAGTGTATTCCACAACATAGTTGTACATTGGCAAACACTACCGATGTGGCCTAGGCCATTTCTAATGCTAGTCAGTGAGTGCGTTTGTCCTTCAACACATTGTAAGTGTAGTTTGCCATGACATATGTCATGTTTAGTATACTGTGCCTCTGTCTACCCGTGACATAACAGTGATACCCAGGGTAAGCCTACCATCTCCCATCCACTCATTAAGATTCCTGTTGAGGAGAATCAACGAGTGACTCTATGGATAACCTGTACTGGTAGTTTACTTATGCGTGGGGGTGGCTTCTGTTTTATGGATAATGCAGTACAGCTTGTCCTATGTATGTCAGTGATGGGGTTCAGGTCCCTCATGTGCATAGCTCACTGCCATTCAGATTGTACAAGGTGCAGCATGTTCATTGATTCCAGCTTGGACATGGCTTTCTACATCAGGCACAGCTTGTGTCTGGGTGGCCAGCATGGCAGTGTGTGGAGTTGCACTCAGTTTAATCAGGCAACACATTACATCTGTTCAAGCTCTTTGATACTCCTGGTGAGGTACTGTTGTGGACTTTACAGTTGATGGAGGTGTCTGCTGAGGTACACCCCACAGGGGCTGTTGTAGTCAATTGTAACGCTGATGAAGGATAACTGCAGAACCACAATGACCTCCCCTTATTTAGATGTCATAACCTTCATGATTAGGTTGGTATATGGATTGTTTCTGTTAACACTACAGCCACATGTTTGTCCAATGCAGGATATCTATCACCTTGTGTACCCAGGTCTGTCATTACATGTTAAGTATGTAATGGGTTAACACCTATGTGGTAATTGGTGGTCACTTACTATATATCCACAGAGGTTGACTATACAGTTTTCTCCTTTTAACTTGCTGACATGGCTATGGCACCAGTTGTCTGTTTCTATGTGGCCCTTTTGTGGGATGCTTGTGTCAGCTGGAGTGTCAGATATGTTGGGCACTTTGTAGTCCTCTGCAAACATGTTCAGGCACAGTCCTTACATGTTGGCCTGTACCTATGGGGCATATATACCAGACGGGGAAGGTCCCAGGACCAAGCTTTGTGGGATACCTGTTATATGTGGTTTGTAGTCTGACATGGCTGCAGCATGTCTGACCATGTCAGTTCTGTCGTTGGTCTGGTTTGCATCCCCTCTAGTGACATAGGGGTGTATATATAAGCTGGTGAGCATATCTATATTGAACACGTAGGGTATTGTATGGAAGGCTTTGCAAGGTCCAGCTACGCTGTGTGGACCACATTGCCCTCATCAGTGACCTCAATTACTGTTTCAACTGAGTCACATATGTTTAGGGGCAGGGTCTCCACTTAATAAACCCACACTGGGTAGGGTCGGGTGTCAATAGATCCCCAATATCTTTATGTCTGTGGTACATGCTGATCCTTTCCATAGCTGTGCAGACCAAGCTTCTCAGAATTCTGTGGTGGTTATTTTTAGTATCCATTCAGGCGACACCTTTCTTGAGAACGACCACTGTTGTTATACACTGCTCTTTGGGTACATATCCTGTGGTAAGGCTGACATAATGTCAGGGAGGCAGCAGTCTGCTGGGAAAGATATTTTGCATTATGGGGGGGGGGGGGTTTGCACTGCACCTGTCAGGATGTATGTTGGCAATACGTGTGTGTGTTTGGTATGTTGTTTGTAATATTTGTGTGATCCAGAGCATATCTGGGAATTCACAACACGCTTCCTACCATCAGTTGCAGCAGCCTTGGGATTATCCTTAGTGTCCTGTACAATTTGTATCATAATAGGTTCATAGGTTCATACTAGGCTATCCACCCTAGGGCATTTGTAAGCCTAGCCACAGTGTGTTTGGCTTTTGCCACCCCTTGCTATGTGAATATTATGGCCATTTATGATTTACTTAGCTGTGCCTCTGTCTGGACATGACACAGTAAAGACCCCCAGTGTACATCTACAATTATCCATCCATTTTGCCAACTTCCTGTTGAAGAGTGTCAGTGAGGGGCTCTGCCTAACGTAGTGGTATTCTGTTCCAGGGTGTGGAGAGCCTCAGAGTTAGGTATCTGTCCCTCCAGCACATCCTATTTCATTATGTGTTGAGGTTGACATCTCTGACTCACACAGCTCCAATGGCTTTGAGTTTTCTGGGGTGGAGCATGTCCATTACTTCTGTGTTGGACATGGACTTGTACAACAGACATACAATGCCTCTGTGTAGGCTGTATGTGACAGCATTCAGCTGTGGTGTCTACAGCCAGGCAGCATATGACATATATTTGAGACCCTTTCTAACTCTTGGTGAGGTACCTTTGAGGTCTTTCTAACTGCTGCAGGTGCCAGGTAATGTACATCCCAAATGAGGCATTGTACTACATTATGGGTCTGATAAGGGAACAATATAGGGGCACAATGACCTTTGTTGACGTAGATGTGACTCCTTTCATGATACAGTGTCCAATATAGACAGTCTTCCTAGCCAGATTGGCAATGTGACTGTCACATAACAGGTTACTGTCCACTTGTGTCACTAGGTCCCTGATTACTCCTTCCATACATAATGGTTTACCACCTATGTGGTAATTTGTGTGTACCTTGTTTTGTATTTGGTGGTACATTCATACTGTCCACTGTCTTCAGGACAGCGGGGTGGGGTTCTTGTGTGTGAGAGTGTGGTCTGTAGCATGCTACAGACTGTACAGCAGTCTTGCCTATGGTTAGTTGCACATGGGTGGACTGCAATGACGTAAGCATTGTCAGTTAACTGGACGTATAGGTGTCTGTGCTGAATATGGATACTCACCCTACTTTTATGTTTTGTTCTAGGTTTTGTGGCCATAACACATGATATGTGGTATTACCTGGTAGTGCTGGTGTGCTGTCACGAGGCTTGCAGCAGGTTTCTATCACTGGACAGACATCAATGTTCTCCATACTGGGGAGGGCCTCAGGAGCATGCATATTGAGGTTTACACATCTGGCATTGATCAGCATTACCCTTCTGTTTCTTTCCAGTTTTGTTTTCTATGGTGGTGGGTTAGTCTTTTCGGCCTTGCCTACAAAAGGATCTCTGTAGGTTGCAACAGCCTTAGGCAATATCCAGATGCCCATGGGTAACAGGTGTAAGCCATCCCTGGAACAGCAGCATGTCTCACTATGGAGTCACCTATTACAACTGTATCAGGCATGTTGTTTCTCCTTCTGTCCTGTTACTGTTTGGCACACCAGCTTTCTGTACTATGTGTTACATGTGCTATGTCTGGAGGTTGTTTTATTGGGTGTCTGCTTTGGAGGCTTGTGTTGGTGTTGTGTGTTTGTAATTAGGGCCTCTGGGAATGTTTTTGTGTTTATGTGTTTGGTTTACAGTCGTTGTAGGTCTATGTGGGACTGGGTTTGTGGTGTATGTGGTTACCTTCTCCTCCTGACTAGTTTTGACAGTACTGATTTGGGGGTGCTCAGGCTCCGGTTTGGCTACCTAGTTGCGTCTATCACATATATTTGTATTTATTGGGGTGAGTTGTTGTTGTGTATGTACTTGGGACAGGTGTCACATTGCCTATGGATTCACAGATTCTACTTGTTTTGCCTGGCCTTAGTGGATTGTATGTGTGGACACATTTTATTGCCATACTAGTGATCACTGATTACTTCACTTTTTATGTTTGATCTATCATGTGGTAGCTTCCTCATTCTCTTCAATGGTTTAGTAATTGCTGGAGTCCAGCATGCCAGATGCCTGGGTGTATGGCATTGTGTCTTGTTGTTATTTCTGATTGCAGACTCCAAGCACTCTTGGCTGTGTTCATGGAATGCCTGTATAACATGTTCTGCAGTGTGTCCCATATTCTGGACTTGCACAGGGCCTTTCATGGATTCCACATTGGTTTGTAGGGGTGCAAACTATGCTTTATACATGTGTTTCACTGTGGTATTCTGGCCAGGGACTGGGGTCAGGATGTGTAACTACAGTGTGATTACTCTATGGTCTGGTCTTACCAGTGAGGGATACACTTCTCATCTTGACATCCAGTACACATATTTCTGATTATCACATCCAGTATGCTTACCCCTCTTGTGGAAGTGTTACATTTTGCATGTCCATTTTGTTTGATGGATTCTGGGAAATTTTCTACAAATGTGTCAGTGCTAGTATAATACAAAGAGTATAGTGACAAACTTCTCAAAAGCTGACTTCACACTTCTTCAGACTGAGATGGTATCCTTTAAGCCCACTGGGCCAGTGGAAACCACAACACACAATTGTGACTCCTTCACAAATGCTTTCTACGGACATCTCCAAGAAAGCATGGACCATGCAATCACAAATAAAACCAAGACCCTCTCCACAAAGGGAAAGTGGCCTGTCTGGTGGACCTCAGCCATAAATGAACTTTATCACAAAAGAAGGATACTAATGCAAAACAGAGCTAAATCTCCTAAAGGGAAGGCAGCTGTGATCAGCACTAGTAAAAAGTTACACTCTCTCATAAAGACATCCAAGGTCAACTTTGAGACAAAAATCACCAAAGACAATAAAGATAACCACAATGCCTTCTTCAGTTATGTCAGAAACCTGGGTGGGAACCCTCAGATATGCTCAGAGTTGGTACACAACAACATAAATTTCAGTGACCCGACAGATATTGGCAACATTCTGGCAGACAGGTTCAGTGCAATTTTCCCCCGTCCTCACCCCCAAAAGATGATAGTTATCACAGCTGAATGTAACCTCACTGTCATCTCAGATGTCCATGTGAGAGCCGCACTCAGCAAAGACAAAAACACAGCATCAATGGGACCTGATGGTATCCCCAGTTGCGTGCTACGTGAACTCCAAGAAGAGCTAAACCCGTATATAAAAATGATATTTAACCTTAGCCTTGCTACAGGATATGTACCTGAACACTGGCGTACAGCAACAGTGGTCCCACTCCAGAAAGGAGATGCCTCCACAGACCCTGGGAACTACCAGCACACAAGCTTAACCAGCCTTGTCTGCAAAGCTATGGAAAGAGTCATTATGGAGCTCTTAAACAGAGACATTGGTGACCTACAGACTCTTGATCCCACCCAGTTCAGCTTTGTAAAGGGCAGATCCTGCCTTTTGAACCTAGTTGACTATTTTGAAACTGTCAGTAGGGCCATTGACGAGGGCTAAGCGGTCCACACAGCCTACCTGCACTTGGCTAAGGCCTTTGACACAATACCCCACTCAGGCATCATAGACAAGCTCAACAGCTGAAATATAAATCCATATGTCACAGGATAGGTTGCAAAATGGCTAAAAAACAGAACCCATAAAGTTGACATTGCAGGTGCCTTGTCAGATTCAAAGCCAGTCACAAGTGGTGTCCCACAGGGATCTGTCCTGGGACCCCTCTTATTTGGCATTTACTTTTCAGATGTGAAAGCAAACATAGGAGGGTTGTGGCTGACACAGTTTGCAGATGACTGCAACCTAGGCACCATAGTGAATACATCAGCTGGTACACACATCCTACAGAATGCCCTCACAAAAACAAATAGCTGGTGCCGGAATCATGGCCTGAAACTGAATGCAACTGATGTGTAGTCATCCCCTTTGGGAGGAACAAAGTACCCACAAATTAACACATAGACAGCAACCCACTGAGCACAGAAAAAAAAATCAGACACCTGGGGACCCATGTAGATAGTGACCTCTCGTTTGACATCCATGTTGCCAAAGTGGTAAGAAAGACTTTCTATCTTGCCCACCTTATCATGAAGGGTTTTCCATCCAGATCAAAGGAGGTCATTGTACCCCTATACTTCTCCCTTATCAGGCCCATGATTGAATACAAAGCCCCATTTGGTATGTACCTCACCCAGCACTTGCAACAGCTGGAGAGACCCCAAAAGTACCTTACCAAGAGGATCAAGAGTCTACAACACATGTCATATGCTTCCAGACTAAAGAAAATCCAGCTCTATTCAGTAGCATACCGCCTACTTACAGGTGACCTATGCCTGACATACAAGACCATGTCCAATCAGGATTTGATGGACATGCTCCACTGCAAGCAATCCAAATCCACCAGAACCATGAGAGCTAAAGATTTGAACCTCAGCACATACATGTATAGGACATGCGGAGGGACAGATTCATAACTCAGAGGCTTCTCACACTCTAGCACAGAATCCCAGTTCATGTTAGACAGAGTCCCTCACTGACTCTCTTCAAGAGAAATCTGGACAAGTGGATGTGAGATCGTAGGTTTACCCCAGGGGTCCTCCTTGTGTCACTACTAGACAGAGGCACAGTCAATTAATTCGATTAAGTAAAGGGGTCATAATGTGTCACTACTAAGTCAGAGGCACAATATTCGGAATCTATTCTGTACACTTATTACCACTATAAGGGGTGGCAATAGCCACATCACTATGGCTAGGCTTATAAATGCACTAGGGCAGATAGCCTAGTAGTAAACTATGAAACTATGAAACTATGGTGTATGTGTAGGTATTTTCAGTCAAGCAATATAATGTGGTTTGGGGGGCTTGATATCTTCATGTATTCCAACATAGGCCTGGTGCAGTTCCTGCTATTAAGGCAGTGGTCTGCAGCAAGCTATATAGTGGTAGGCAGTTTTAGCCATTGGTATTTGACCATGGCTAATCCATGCTGCTTCTTGTTGTGGTACCAACATGGGGGTGTGGTTTCCATGACATTTATTGCTAGTCACCCTCGTTTTGTAGCTTGTTCCATGTTTTGCAGCTGTACATCACTGTATGAGGTGTGACCTGGTAGTGTTAGGGTGCTGATGTGGGCTTTGACCCAGTTTTCTATTACAGCACTGATATCTACATTCTCTATACTGTGTGCGTTTACACTGCCGCATCTTGCTGTTTATACTTCTGGCATTGGGTAGCATTACATCTAGGTTCCTATCCCTTGTGGTACCTATGAAGGTGGGTTTGTGTTTTTGTGGTTCATGATTGGTGAGGGTGGATGTTAGTCAGGGTCCTCAGGTGTGCATATGGTACATGGTGTTACATTACTTAAAACATGGCATTCATGCCTCAGGTGGTGCTGCAGGGCTGCCTCTGTCGGATGCACATACTACACTCCCTGTACATGTTTGGAAGCAGGATGTGTCATGTTAGGCGTCCCTGTTACTATATGAGTGAGTCGGAGGGGGTATCAGTCCCAGTGTTCCTACTGAGCCAGTGTATGTGCTATGCGTTGCCTCTTTGCCAAGGCCAGGGCATACTGGGCATGCCTCCTTCTGCCTACTGGGACAAGGTCAGGTTGTTCCTCCTCCGAGTCACCCTCTGCCTGTGGTGGCCTTGGCAATGGTGGGGGTATGTTTGGCCCAGCCCTATGCTGGTCCTGCTGCAGCTGTTTCCGCAGGATCATATTATGTAGCATAGCACATAAAATGATCATTTGGATACATGTAGTTGGTGTGTACTGCAAGGCTCCACCAGATATGTCCAGACACCGGAACCGTGACTTGAGCAGCCCAAACACACACTCTATGACATTACGTGTTTGTGCGTGCGCCTCATTATGGCGTTCCTGTTCAGGTGTGTGTGCATTTCTGATGGGTGTCATCAGCCATGGCTCAAGTGCATAACCTGCATCCCCCACTAGGTGTTCGTGTGGGAAGTCCCCACTGGCAAATGATTGGTACAGCTGTGTCAGATGCCAGATGTGGGAATCGTGGTAGCTCCCAGAGCAGCCAGCACACACATTCATTATTATGCCCTGGGCATCACACACGACCTGGCAGTTGATGGAGGGGAATCCCTTGCAGTTAATATAGGCTCTACCCCGCTCACTGGCTGGTGCTTTGATGCATATGTGCGTGCAGTCTATTGCACCCAGTACCTCAGGGTGTCCCGCTATTTGCTGGAAGAGACGCATATTGCTGGCCACAACCTCACGGGCATTAGGGAAATATACATGATCACTGACATGTGCTGACATGGCATCCAGGAACTGGTGCAGTACCCTGGAGGCTGATGCCTGTGATATCCCCATCATATCACCAGTTGGTCTCTGGAAGGTACCTGTTGCTAGTATTCTTAGGCCAACACATACCTTGGTTTCCACTGGGATGGGTTCCCCTCTGCTGGTTCTGTGTGTGAGACGTGACCTGCACAGCTCAACAATTTGCTGCAGATGGTCTCTGTCCACTCTGTAGCACTCTACTATCTCCAGCTCATGTAACCCATGGTAGGTGACCCTGGGCTTGTATACTCTTCTCCTTCTCCTCACTCTGGGTTGTCTGTCAGCATCTGCATTGTCACCACCCTCAGCAATTCGCCTATGCCTGATTATAACAGCTATGGCAGCCCCTAGCATTTCTGCTCTGAGTTCAGCTTTTTCAGTTTTCAATTCTGATAGCTTACTCCTTTCTTGCAGTATCTCTTGAGAGAAACACCCTGCACTGCTGTTTGCAGTGTTTTAAGTGCTGGGTTGGGCTTCTAGTCTGCCTGTGTAATTGCCTGCTTCTAATTGTTATCACCAATTAACTCCAGCAGTATTCTCTGACAGCTTCCTTGTAATCTGGTTGTTTCCTTTTTCATCTCTGTTTCCTCAGGGGGAGCAATGTGCACACCAGCATAAGCATGCTCACAGTGACTTAAACGCACGCACACATACTTACATGGTTTGGACTTGGCTGATTCATGGTAAAATGCACGCACACAGCCTTATACATCAGGCAACAGGCTTCCTGATGTTTACATTGCCTTACACATGTGCACACCCGCGCAAACCATTTTAAATGGTTTGCGACACGCTCCCACATGGTGAACCTGCCTTACATGCGCACACATGCGCGCATGCACGTATATCAAGAAAGTTTGAGTGTAGGGATAGTGCACACCCTCTATTTCTTGACTTTCCTAGTGTTCTGTTGGGACACACCTCTCTCCCTGATGTCTGTCTGTCATCTGTCATGTTACACTGCTCTCCAATGCGATACATTTACTTCTATCATTCCCCCCCGTGATGTCACCTACCTCTTACTCTATTCCTCCCCCTTCTGTAACTCTTACACTACTCGAAAAGTGCTCATTAGCTATGTGGCAGTGTGATTCAGTATTGTAACCCTCATTTACATAGGATTGCCTAGTAATGTTTAGCTACATCTCTTACACTGAGCTTCCCCCCCTTGGCAACCACTACATGGTGGCCATGTTGTTTTTGGTCTGCTAGTCCCTGCATTGTCATTCCATGTACTACATAAAACCCACAATTGTGGGCTTATAAGCTTTGGTTTTCACTTTTAGGCAGTGCACCCTGTTTGCACGGGTGTGCGCTGCAGTTAAACATCAAAATCCCCCGAAAAAAAAAATGTTATTTTAAATAATTTTGCATCACTTTTTAATGCCAATGGCCACATATTTACATGCAACCTTTATTTGGAGCTGACATAGCTCCGTTGTAAATTTTGCAGAAATGTACTCAGTTGTCAGCTGAGTACATTTCTGCAACTAACGTCCGTTACGGACTGGTTTGGCTTCCTGGATCGCTCAAATACCTCATTTGCATATCTTTGAGCTGCAAATGAGGTATTGAGCATTCCACCTTGATCCGTGTAAGAGACGTTTTAGCTAGTCTCTTACACGGAGGTTTGGGCTGTTCCTGGATCGGGAGGCTTACACGGAGGCTTACACCACTCTTAAACTCCGTGTAAGCCTTGGTGAATCCTGCCGTATGAGTTTTCAAGGGTGACCTTGTCAGGAGACTCAAAAACAGTAATTGG